>NC_051847.1:18609247-18613955 GCF_002237135.1 Teleopsis dalmanni | reverse complement strand
AACAATATAATATCTTTAATGTTAAATTTTTCTTTCCGAGAGTGACGCGTCTATATGATGAAAAAAATACTATTTTAAAAGTTAGACGGATTCAAATAGCAAAGAAAAGACAAAGACAAAAAATTTTTAGTCAATTTATTTAATTAAAATATTGTTAATTTTTGAGCTAAAGACATGGCTTAAATGTCGCCTGCCAAGCTTCACGATTTTGCATGTCATTCTTGCGCAGGGATCATGATCATCTTCTCTATATCGTTCCAATTGTAGTATGTGTTCTGTCAAAACAAGATTTGATATATAATTTTATAGTGTTTCTATTAAGTATAGACTAATTGATCAAATAAAACTAAATTTATATTAACAGTTATTTTTTTTTATGTCAACATTTCAACTATAGTCTATAGCCATACTTTGAAGATGTCTACATCAAACCAAGAGCAATGATTAAATAAATATTGTATAAAACATGAATTATTATTACAAACAAAACTAAAATTTTAAATGATTGAAATTAAATAATAAATAAAATAATAAAAAAAATTCAACTGCGAAAAGTATTTTTTATTTTTTATATATTTTTAAGAAATTGTTGTTTGATTTTTTTTGCTGTTATATTATTTTATTGTTTATTTATTATTCAGTGCGTTAAATTAAATTTCAGTTAACATTTTGTATTGTTATATTATAAAAATTTTATTTACAATAATGTTCTTTTTATTTATCTTTTGTTTGTGTAATATTATTATTTATTTCAATGGTAATAAGAATGGAAAACGAGTTTTTTAAATTACTCTATACTTTTTGAAATATTTTAGTCATATCATAAGTAACACTGCGTATACACAAGTGCGTTTCATTAGAAAAGTTTCGAGTAGATGAGAGCATCACAGAGAGCATAACATCCCTGTCGAAATTTGAAAATGCTACACAGACTTTACTCGTACATTTAATTTCAAGTAAAATTTGTGTTGATGTGTGAATCAGCTGTTTTGGCTTGAATTAAAATTTTTAATATTGTTTATTTGCGCGGCACTGGTGTTCTCATCAGACTTTACACAAAGCTGTTCCACGAAAATCTATGTAAAGAGCATACTTTGGCCCTTTATTTGTGTTACGCTCTCAGTTTGTACTTTTTTTGTGTTTTACGTGAGTTTTACTACGATTATAATTATTTTTAAAATACTAGATAAAACAATTCTTCATGAAATTTATTAAATAACATAAACTTATGCTTATAATCTTATTATATTTGGTTTTGGCTTATTTTGGCTCTAGCAAAGGTTTTAATTGTCTATTCGATTGTTAAATAAATTAATAAACATTTATTAATACATTGTTAACAAAAAGAAACAATTCATAATTTATATTAATTTAAATCATTTAGTTCTACCTAATTAAATTTAATTTCGAATTTTCGAACAAGAATGTGCTGTGTTCGTAAAAAGTGTGATTTGTAATAGAGGAAGAATGAATGTCGAAACGGCATTTCAATAAAATATCGTGAATAGCAACAAAAAGTCGCTGCAATTGCTGCTTATTTAGTGGAAGTAAATTTAATTAAATTATTAAGTGTGTTTTAACGTGTTGATTATCTGAACAGTTTTTAAAATAGTATTCTAAAAATGGAAGAACATCGTAAGTGTTAACCATATACAATATAATTAAAATATAAATTCGTGTTAAGCACGTATACAATGTCATGAGCTTAAATTCTTATTGGATAAAATGGCTAAATTATCAACTGTCTAGACGTATTCCGTTATATGTGGAAAATATCATTTTTTTATAATATTATTATTGTATAAATAATATGTTTACTTTTGCTTTGTGTACTAAAAAAAAATAAAACATGACTCACAAAACAATCTAGCCGCATGGGAAGTTTATGCTAGATAAATATCTTGTTGCACATACATACACAAAGTATTTATTGTTATTATTGTTACAATTAAAAGTCAAATTATTGATTTATATTAGGTCTTAAATATATTTGAAATTATAATTATGAACTAAATATTACTACGTGGCAATTTTCAATTATTCATTATTTCAGTTTGCGCATTGAAAAGGCGTCAACATGTCCAGTGTTCACACGGCCCCTCTTTCCGCACTTAGCAGAGCTTTTTGTTTTTCTTTCTTCAAAATTTTCTAAGTTAAATATTTGTTTATTATATTCTCACATTTTAAATACTCTTTAAAATTGATTAACGCTTATATATAGAAAATGAAACACATTTGAATATTTCACAATAAACAAAAGAAAATGCGTTGAAAAAATTTCACAAGTGGTTGTTGAGTACAGGATTTTAGGAAAATAATGGAATGTACCCATCAAGTCCTTAGAAGGATTTTGTAAGTGAGCAGTTATCCTCATTTTTGGAACTATATTTTTCAAAAAAAATTTTGTGACGGAAACGATAAAAGTAGAAATTCTAAAGTTATTTATATTTTACTTAGTAGTTTATTAGAATTTAATTTTATTAATTTTTTTTGATATACTCATGATCTAACGCTTATATAGATCACGAGCGTATATTAATCATATAGCTTGTATTTTAGAATTCTCATGTGGTTTGATTGCAATCCGTACTGTGATTTAAAATTGCAGTATATGAAAAGACCTGTTGATAAATATCCACAGTTTACTTTTTTTTTGGCTTCAACATAGATAATTAACTGTAGACTGTTAATTAACATAGATAAGACTGTTCCGAATTCTCAATATCATTTACTAAACTAATTTAATAAAACACTGAAATTGCTGTCAAGTTCAAACAACTATAGATACAACTATAGGTGTTAGGAGAAAGAGAAAAAAAATCACTTATCTATTCTATTACTGCTCGATAGTCCCCAAACGGCTTGAAGATTCCCGCTTCTTCGTTTCTGTCTCTTTTATTTAAATAGCGTAATAGTATCCCGACACAAAATAGGAGCAACTTTAGGTTCATGTCTCACACGGTGGCTTTCGATGCTTCCACCTACTGCAAAAAAAAAAAAATTGGAGCAACTTTAACAAAAGTCGGTTAAGTTAGCTGGTGTACTCTAAAAATTGTTTTTTTTTCATTTGCAATGCAATCGTCCCATTCAATAGAGCCTAAGGGAGCCATATTTCTTGCCTATGGTATCTACAGTATTATGCAATGTTCTCTTATTTTGCTAGCTTTGATAAAAATTAACTATTATACAATAAAAGATATGTTCCAAATTAAAACATTTGAGACATTTTGCAACAATCTTTTGTAATTAATATAAGCATTTTTTGCTACTGCCATTGTTTTTTTTTTTATTTTTCATGAAAAAACACTTCAAATAATATCTCAGTATTTAAGATTACTTTAACCACTCTAAAGTCATTTGTTCAGAGTTCATTTGTAATCAGCTGTTTCTATTCTTCAGTGCACATAAGAACTTTAAAAGGGACTACTTCTATGCTTCACTGAATATGTCTTCAGAGTATTGCTAAATAATCTAAATATATATTTACATGCCGTAAAGCTTTATTTTATCAATTTCTGATATACATTTGACTGCAATAAGAAGTAAAATAAATTACAAATATTATACCCTACATTTTATAAAACTTTTCATTGGGCGTATATAGTTCTTATTATAATTTTACTATGTAATTGTACGCACTGATAAATTACAATTATATTCGATAATACTTGTATTTATTTCAAATTTGTTTAATTTCTACCAAATAGAACGTATAGTAGAGTTGAGGCTTTCATTTCATACCTCTCCTCCTATGTATGTATGTGATTGTACAAAAATTCAATTATTTCGTTTCTGTGAATTTGTTTAAACGTCAACAGTTTTATCAATTTGCCTTTATGTATCTATTAATAAATTTGAAATAGAGCAACAAATCAATTATTTCCAATAATTTGAATATGGGTTAGTAAATGACTGAGATTTAGTGATGTCTCAATCATATATGGGTTTTAGCGTATTTTAATAGATCTATAAAAAATAAATATTGTGTACTTTCACTTAATACATATTTTTAAGTATTTACTAACATTTCATAACTTTTTTCAACAATAACTAATATTCTATTTTAATAAGTTTGAGAGAAAAAGAAATAAGGGTTAAAAAAAAAGCTGAATTTATGCTCTTGAACCGTTCGTCAATATCAGCAATTGGCGTGTATTGTTAAATTGATTTATTGTAAAATACAGTCAAATTTACATAACTCAAACTTCTAGAACTCGAATTTTCTATAATTCAAACTAAATAGAGTGCAAGAGTGTTTACAGAGGAAATTACATACAATTACAAAAAAGTTTTTTAACTTAAAGTCTACATAAGTCGACCCTTCTCTTCCAAAATGGTACTTCGAGTTATGGAAGTTTGACTGTACTTGTGAAGAATATATGTATATATATCCCATCGTTACCAAAAACTCTTGACATACTAGTAAATGTCTATGGTTGAAAGTAAAGAGTTGATTCAGTATATCAATTTCTGAAAATCAGAAATGGACCCCTTAGCCCATTCAAAAATATATTAACTGCTAACCTTTCTAGTTAGAGCAGGAAAATATATTATTATTAATAAAATAAAATATGTAAATAAAGCTAATTACCGGTAGGTGCAATTAGCAATTGATTGTTAAATATAATTTTGTGCCCGGTTGAACATAGTCAGATGCGGTTTTTGGTATATTTGAAAGAAAATAAGATATGTTAATGATGAAGTAGGT
>NC_051847.1:18599841-18609147 GCF_002237135.1 Teleopsis dalmanni | reverse complement strand
TTCATAGAAATTTTTTTCCACAACATTAAAAGCTACGAGCAATTACTAAAATTATAAACTCTTACTTTTACAGCACTTTTTGTTAAATATAGCATTTAAATGTTATTGAAAATGGAATATACTTCATTAAAATGAGGTTTGGTACTTAAATTTTGTTGAAAATAAAATATACTATAATAAAATGAGTTTATAATTCATTTGGTAATTACTGACCAATACGGATGACCTACAAAAACTAATGTGCACTGTTTCCTCTTCGTGCTTGGACATTTGTCATAGCATTTACGATTTTACATGCAAAAACCATTTCCGACAATTGAGTTTCTTATTTTAATTTTGCTTAAAACTGGAAACAAAAAAATTACAAAGGATATGGCAATCGTGACTATTATATTTTTATTACCAAAACTATTTCCGCCTTTTTATATGTCATACGAAATAGCAATTAATAAATGTCATATTAAAAACTATATAATGGAAGTTCTCGTAATTCTCACCCACACCTCTAAAATATACGAAATCGGTGAGTAGAAATAGAAAAACAACTGCATAGAGTAATTTTTTAGACATTGGCACGAACTTTATGTACTCTACCTTCGCGTTGTTCATTAAAAACAAATAAGGTCATTAAAATTAAAATGCAAATATGAGAAGTTATTATTTAAATAATAAAATAAAGTAAATTAACAATAATAATTAATAAATTTATACGCACGATTTTGTAATATAAAATTAATTTCAATTATTGTGTATAAAATAACTTTTAAATTGACATCATTTTATATATCGTGAAATTTATAATAAAGCAAATAATAATAGTTAAGTGAATGTATATAGCAATTTTTTTGGCCTTACTGAATGTTACATACTCTTCAAACAAAATTTATTTAAAAACTTGTTAATAAAATTTTTTCTGGTTACAGATATGAACCGAAAAAATAATAAAATGTTTGAATAAAAAGTGGTCACAACACCTGAATCCCGTATTATACTTTTTAAACATATCCTTTAAGTCCTACCCGCTTTATGTTACAGAATTAATGAATGACTCTTAAGATATAATCACCTGATTTCGGTTAAACTGATAAAATGTTAATGTCTCTCCAAAAAGGTTGTTTATAATCCAAACAGTTACATAGACAGACATATATATATACCAGCTACTAAATCCCGTTCTAATCGTAGCAGTTTCTACTATTCCCATGACATAATTCAGTCAGCAAACTCGCTGAATATTATGTGCTTAACTATATCAGTGTCGCGCTATAGCTCTTATAGCTTTTAGTTTCATCTATTCGATACTCGAAGCAAATGCAGATCTTTTGAAGAATTTTTTTTCAAATGCTTCTAATATTTTCTCATCACTGTTGGTTAATGTTCAAGCAGGAGAAGCAAGCTAAGACATTTATCATCAGAAATTACCTCTGGACCTATAATCATTTGTCTGGCATTTAAGTTACTGGTAGAATTTTTGAGCTGTATTGTTATCGTCCAGTTTTTTAAGCTCTTTGTAAGAATTATGCGTTTCTTAGTTTTAGATGATAAATTAAACGACCATTTCTTATATATGCTATGCACATATAAAATGTAATAAGAACTTACCGAGATATAGTTTTTAAATTATATGATTAGTTCTATTAGTGTATTGACAATATATCACACCACTTACCTAAAATAGAACAGAAAGTATATTTGATATATAATTGAATTAGTATTCATACAAAAATTAAATAATTATATTAAATATAATAACTTCTTTTTATAACATAAACATAAAAAAATTGTATGATGGCTGATTGGGCGGGATACAGTCCAAAAAATATGTCATGAACATGTCAAGTAGAACTTAAGAGGAGTCAAATTTAAGTGGATGATTTGTTTATAAAATAAATAAAATGGAAGTAATACCTTAAAAGGTATTAGAAGACTCTCTGTACTCATTAGAATTAGATTCTCTCTGTACTCATCTCTAACATAGAGTTTAGTTGATATTAAGTCTGCACTTTTACTATATGTCAATAAGTCAATGAACTTTTGTTTATCTATGCAAAATATTTGATTGATTGGAGATTTTCGCACGACACTGTGTAAATGCAGACTAAACAAATTTCTAGGAATTAAAAATAAACGTAAACAACTCCATAAACTTACAGCTTTTATTGGAGCAATAAACTCTGAGAAGTGAAGGATATGTAAATTGTTTAGTTAAAAAATAAAGTAGATATGAAGTAGCGAAATTAACAAAAAAAAAAAAATTCATTAAAAAAAATCTAAATATCAAATTTATGAATAATAAATGATATCGCAATTAAACCTAACAATACCCTTAACTAAAAAATTGCACTTCGTAAGACACTAATGGCAACACTTTGCCTGACTAATATTCATAGAATTCAGTACAATTTATTATTATTTAGTCAAAATGCATAAATATGACACAAAAAGTAAAAAATATGTGCCACTTGGCTGCTTGCTAAGTGGCAGTAAAAACGAGGCTAATGAAGTTGAGATACATATCGAAATGTGTGGCACCCCATTGCCACTCCATGGCCTACCTCAATCACTCATTTCATCAACTCGAGACTCGAAACATTAAAAATGACTTTAATTTATTATTTTTTATAATTTAATTGCACTTATTTTGAAAATAAAATGAATTTTACAAGAATTTTTGTTTTCATAATAAACTGAAAATAAATAAAAATAATAATAAAAAAAATTGAATATACAGAAATGAAAAAATGCATTAAGACTTTGATATTGAGTGGCTTTCAAGTACAATCGTCATGTAGACAGTCACTAAAATAAACAAAATATTCAGACAGCAAATGGAAACTGTTTAAGCTGCGATTTATCAGCAGATACTCAGTACAGATACATTGAATAAAAGATACAATAACTGAAGCACGAATTTCTAAACTTTGTTGGAATTCAAAATAAACATTCTCGGTAATGTTTTTTTTAACTTAACTTGCCATTTGTCATGAAACTCAACAATATAAGTATTGAGAAAGGGCAGTTTCTGTGATCAATGATTTTTTATTAAAGTTTATAGAAGAACTCATATGGAACTCACATGGAATCTGCACATTCAGCTAGAAATTGTTATGGTTTTAATTTATTTTAAACAGAATTCAGCTGATCAACAACACAATGATTAATATTTTTAGTAGTATATTCCATGGAGTATTTATTTATTTTATTAAAATTTAATTTAAAAAAATTTGAAATTATAAATTAAAAAAAAATTTATTTTTTTACATTCTGTATAAATATAGATTTTAATTGAATTTAGAGCAGAAAAGCATTTTCCTAATAAGTAGTAAAAATAAATGATTTTTCCAATAACCAATATCTGAAATTCGTGCCAGAGTCAAAGTTAAAATTTTTTTTATTTTTCACTTATTATTATACACATATTTGCTTGCAAAAAATTAAATACCAGAAGTCCATTATTCTATTCTGACAATACCTTCATTATTTAAATCCAGCGATAAATATATCTCTAATTTATTTTTAGTCAAATAATTTATTAAAATTTTTGAAATATTAATTTTATGTCAAATATTTTCTATAATGCCACCACTTCCGTCAAAATATTTATTTTTAAAATGTTTAATTTATTTTAATTAATTTTCAAATTTATTAGCAAGCTTAAAAGAATTATAAAAATTATTTTGATTTATTTACGGATTTATAAGAATTGATTGATAGTTCCGTAATAATAAAAACTGAAAATAATTTTATTGCAATTTATGCAACAGGAAATTTTTAAAAATAAATTTGAGTAGAAATAATATTTGATATGACTTTGATTATAAATAAATTTAACAGAATTGAATTATTATCTTAAAAATTATCAAACAATATTTTGAATTAGTTATTTGTGTAAACTAATGTAAAAAAGTATTTTTCTATTTAAATTTGATAAAAATAATTTATATAAAATTGAGAGGAAAGCACTTAATAATTTTAGGTGATTTTTTTTAATCGCTGTAATCTTACGATAAATTAAAAATTAAAAAAAAAATAAAAACTTCAAAATATTATAACAAAAAGATATCAGTGAAGTGTGTATTATAAGTATATTACATACTCATATGTATATGTATGAGATATGTATATAAGCTTATATATATATATTTAAAAACCTATATGTATGTTATTGATATATAAATATATCTTTTACAAATTTTTTTAACCTAAGCAACAGTTTTTGGTGAGAGGCAAACTAATTTATCAAATGTGGCTTTCTATTATAAAATCCACTTTAATAAAATAATGCTGGCTCGTATGATTTTTCAAATTTTTCTTATCAAAATTCTGAATGAAATGTTGAATATTTTCTTTGAACTCTAAACGGTTTTAATGCGAAGGAAGTGTAAAGTATACTGTCACAATATTCATAGATTTTGATGATAAAACCTTAAGACCTCAATTGGCTTGACCAATTTTTTTTTCAATTTGGCATATAAAATTTTGCTGACTATAGCAGTCTTTCTTCAGTACCGGATGTATTGCCGAAGAACTGTGTTTTTCAGTTCAGTTGATATATGAGTATTTCTTAGTATTAAAAACAAATTAGAACAACTGGTGTGTGATCAAGTGAACGCAAATCGTTCGCAAAATTTTGGCTAGTAATATTATGCTTAAAAATTAAATTTAAATACTTTATAAATTATCTACTGCTAAATGCAAGCGTAGGCGTTTTTATTTATATCTTAATTTGGTTCATTGCGTCAACACACGTAGTCATACTGAGGCGTTCTTAAGACGGCTCCAATGTGATTGGCCAAGAAATAAATTCAGTTAACGTGTATTTCGCCAAGTTTGTAAATTGTGAGTCGTTAATTGGCTTTAAAGCAGTTTCAGTTACCAATTACGATAAGTTATCAGTATTTCTGACACACTTTTGAATATTAATTAATCCATTAATAGTTTCAATGCACATATATAATTTCATTAATAATGCAGCATTTAGTGCTTGACGTCAGTAGGTATATTACTATCAGATATTTTATTACTAATGCAATATTAAAATAGAAGTATATTAATTTAGATTTAATTCAACTTCTTTCAAGAGAAGAGTTTCTTTACAAATACAATATAAACATCACAGCATTAAAACTAAGTATCTAAGCTTCTATTCCCTTCAGAATTAGCTTAAAATCCATAAAAAACTATGAAAAGAGTTGGTGAGTATATTTAAAAATTTATTTTTATTTTTATTAAATTAAAATAAATCGCATATACCCGTTTAATATTAACTTAACACTAAAAAAAACTTATCCCCATCTAAGATTTTGAAAAGCTCACCAGTTGACACATTTGCTTTCGAAGAGCCGAGTGTTTTCTATTCAGTTAGGATTGGTTGGTACATAGGATCCACCATTGGATTAGATTGCATTTAAAAAGGGGCTGGGAACTATGATACCACGTTACTATATCTTTGAGAATTAATATAACACACCCATTTAAGTTCCCTAGGCGCATAGCAGTTAAAAATGCCATTATGTTTTTTTAGAGAGATGTTGCCTATATACGTTATAAGTGAATAGACAGTTGATAAGTGCTAAAGTTTATAGCAAGACTATCACAGTGGCACAGCATGTATTCTATTACTGTTCTTCGTGACAGTGCCTTCAGGTATCGTTCCATATGATATCTAGATTCGGTAGATAGCGAAAAACACTGTGACAAGCCTAATGGCTTTATTGTTCAACATTAGCAGCTCTGTGGTTCTGGTTTTTAAGCGATTTGACATGAATTTTTAACTTGACAGTAACGTTATTGCTATCAGTCTGAACTGTCCTTTCCAGCCATTCATTAATTCTGAGTTTAAAGAATTTCCAAGAAGAACTGCAGAATCGTCTTGGCTCAATAAAGTATGTGATCCTCCCTTTTATGGCTAGTTCATAGTTCATCGGCTTTCTCGTTTCCCTCAAATCTTCTGTGTTCTGGGATCTATATTAAGTTAACCTTGCTTTTTTCATGTTTCAGGAATCTTGTTTGAAGTTGGAGGAATTCACAAATTAGTGTAGAATTAAAGATCTATCTTAGTAGTAGTGATCTGATTTATTAAGAGCTCATCTCCCCTGTTATGTCCATTACATCAAAGTTATCGATTCTGAAAATAATTCGTCCTTCAGTAACAAGTTCTTTTAAATTTTTACAGATATTGGATTAAAGCTATTGAAATTGAAGTGAAAAGTCAATTTAGCGGGTTCTTGAGGCTTCAAGGAATAGCTGAAAACATTTAAAGAAATAGTCCGATGTTGTTGTGAAATTGGCAACATATTAGCATTTTGAGTAAAATTGTAATGTTCATTCTATTGCGTTTCTTGCTTAATGTAGGATTCCGGAATCTGTCTTACAAAGGTTCTCATGAAAGTATTTAATAAAATTAATAAAAGTATTTGAAAAAAAAATTAAATTATATTGAAAAAAAAAAGTATTTGTAATTTAAAAAGCTCATAAGTTTCTAACAGTGTACTGTATTAATATGGAAGATATCAACAGGATCCTCTTTGTCCTCTTTAACCATATATTCCAAAAAATTTATAAAAAGAATTTATAATTTAAAAGACTCTTAAGCTGGTATCACTGTACTGTATTAATATGCCAGATATGTGCACGATCCTCGTTATCCAGTCTATTTATATCATCTGTTTTTGCAATTATATCTTTCATTCTTTTGCGAATCTGTGTTAGTTGTTAGATCATGTCTCGACGTATGTTGATCTCTAAACAATACTTAGTTTTACAGATCAAGTACACTTGTGTTCGCGATAGTATAGATATTGCGAGTACGTTTGTAGTGTACTGATTAAGTTCATTTATCAGTAAACCAAAACATCTTTATAGACTAAGGGAATATCGGTTGAAGCAGAATTGCTGTTTTTTAAGTGATTAATTGTTATACGAGTACTTAGCGGGGGTCTACATTGTTATTATTTACGTTGACTTGTTGTATACTTTGTTTATATATGCTATAACAGATAGATATAAAGTTTTCTGCTGAATTTTTGAAACTTCGTCTGTGAATGTAGATAACTTAGAAGTAGGGTTGGTGTTTCCGTTAACAAAAGGATGCCTATTACGTTGAAATGTACAAGTACAGGTTTTAATATATAATAACTGTTACTTCAATTGTGATAGATCAATTTCCCGAAATTTAGTCAAAGATCTGCTTAAAATGAATGTTGAAATGATTGATAAATTTAATTGCCGTTCCATAATCCGGATGTTGTTTCTGATAACTTTGACTAATGATAATGAAAACTAAATTTGTCTGCTACATGTATTTACGACAATTTAATTTGAAATTAATTTTTAAAACAATCGTTTTAGTCTAAGCAAGTGTTTTTAAGGGGATTTTTTAAAAATGCTTTAATTCATTATTGACTCTACTCTAAGATTTTGATTTTTTTCAATTTATTGTATTTTTTTTTTTTTTTTTTGAAATATTAATAAATTAAAGTATATCAAACAATATTTCTTAATACCATATTTCACTTAATTTTGTTTTATCAGTGGCGCTAAACATTGCTATCAGAAATATAAGACATATTTTTGGATCTTCTATAAAGTCTTTTAACTAACATATTTCAATCTAGTTATAATATATGATGTTTTTTTTTATGCTAGATTGTTTATAAAAAAATTTTAAAATATTTTCCACAGTCATAAATTAAAGATTCCATATAAAATTTTATCAAATTTATTTTAACCCTCTATGACTGATTTATAACATTCAAGTGATAGGTAAGCCATGTAAGTTTTATTAATGGCTCCATATATTATCGTGTTCTATAATTAAACTAAAATATTATTAAAAAGAGTTTATGAACATATTCGAAGCGGTAAGTTCTGTAGTATAATAACTGCTTAATAAATCTTTTATTATTCTGAAGTCTTTGGTTAAGTATGGAAAGATATTTAGTTATAG
Source organism: Teleopsis dalmanni (assembly GCF_002237135.1). Classification (NCBI taxonomy): domain Eukaryota; kingdom Metazoa; phylum Arthropoda; class Insecta; order Diptera; family Diopsidae; genus Teleopsis; species Teleopsis dalmanni. The sequence goes on along the minus strand of NC_051847.1, from coordinate 18,601,199 downwards.
AACTAATGCTGTTAATACAGTCACTACGGCACTGTTTGTTATTTTTTTTCCATATAGTTTTTAAAAATAAAGCATTCATTTAAATCGTGTCTATTTTTGATTAACTTAATGAAATCAGTCCATTCAAAGATAGAAATCTCTTAATCGAAAAGGATTATGGATTCCAGATAAATCAGTAATAGGTGGAGAAAAAAATATTTAATTTAATTATAATCAAATTCAATGCATAATTTTCAATCTAAATGTTTCTTGATATATATCAGGATATATAGTATATATATTATTATATATAGTATTAAGATAATACTGTATTTGGTGAATGTGCAGAATGTGTTTTACTTTTAAATGTTCGTGTTTTATAAGATAAGTAAATATAAGTTTAGCTATGATCGAGATCAAAAAATATAAAGTCTATTTTTTAAATTAAGCCTAATCGTATTAGCTATATACATTGTGACCGAAAAGTTTTCGGGAAATTTTAAATAAAACGCAAAATTCTTAACCTTCATCAATATTTATTTTATCTCCTTCAAAATATGCTCCATTAGAAGCGATACACAAATGCCAACGTTTCTTCCAATCATCAAAACATTTTTTATAGGCGCTTTCCGGTATGGCTTTGAGTTCCCTCTGCGAATTCTGTTTTACGTCTTCTATGGATTCAAAACGCGTTCCTCTGAGTGGTAATTTGAGGTTGGGAAACAGGAAAAAGTCACACGGTGCAAGATCAGGTGAATACGGTGGCTGTTCGATGGTATTTATTGAATGTTTGGCCTTAAAATCGTTGATAATGTTGAACAAATTGAGGTGAATCGGAACAAGCCGGGCGTTGACACGTCGCATACACAAATTGTCCACCAAAATCAAACGAGCCATCTCACGACCGATGCCTAGCTCTCGTGCTATCTCTCTAACACTCACATGAGGATTTTTGAACACGATTTCCTTTGCCTTTTCAATGTTTTCGTCGGTGGTAGAGGTCGAAGGTCGTCCAGAACGCGGCATGTCTTCGACGGTCGTACGACAGTCCTGAAAGGCTTTGTACCACTCATAAACTTGAGTTTTCGATAAAACTGATTCCCCATAAGCCTTTTGTAGCATTCGCAACGATTCTGCACACGAAATTTCGTTCGAAAAACAAAATTTGATGCAAACTCTTTGTTCAATATTTTTTTCCATTGTTTTTTTCGCAACGCACTACTGAGGTGAACTGGTTTCAACAGCTGCCGTAAACGAACTGTCCGACAGATCGCGCTCATTTTTGGCATAGTAATTAAGGACAGTGCTGCCAAACTACATAAACTTAAAATATCGAAAAATATACAGCGCGCGAATTTTAAATGAGAATTTCCGAAAAC
>NC_051847.1:18588710-18599741 GCF_002237135.1 Teleopsis dalmanni | reverse complement strand
TGGTCGCTAAGTATACAGACCAAAAAATTGACATAGAATTATTATAACCAAAATTTTAAAACCATCAACAAAGAAGAAGAAGAAGAGACAATAAAAAAATATTTTACAATGTTCAGGCTTAGTCAAATATTTCATTGGGGAACGGACATTCCATATATAGGTCTTAAAGAACTACTCTACGCAATTAACAGCGAAAGTAAACTTTAAACATGTTTTCATAATTTTTATCTCTGAAAGTAGCTACTCAGATATTACAGTGCGTGTCAACTAGACTATGACAACCAGGATTTGGATTCAACTTTATTCTGGTTTAAAAACACGCATTATAAACATTTGAAAAAACTATATTTCAGGAATAGATCCACCATTATATTGTAAAATATGCTTTAAATTTTTTATATCTTAAAATAAAGCACCCTGTAATTTATTTTATTTTATATTATTAATTACATGAATATATAAAAAAATTTGAATTTATCAATGGATAATTTATTAAGTATTAAAGAATTAATATTAATAAATATTAGTGATTTGCATAATAAAAAAGTTAATATTGAGTAAAAATTATAAATGAAGAATAATCAAAAAATTTTAAATTAATTATACGAAATCTTCTAGAAACAAGAAAAAAATTTTGTTCTGGCTTTGCTAAAGCTTTGATACCCTACATGATTACTTAGTTAGTAGTCCATCAGAACTTACATTAAAATTAAGAGTTCATACAATATAACGATTGTATTTAAAGAAAAAAAAGATTAAAATTACAAATAAAATTATTTATATTATTAAATCTGGAGACGAGATTAATATAATTAATAATTTGTTGAAGGTAAATAAATTATAACCTAATTAATAAATCTATTAGATATATTCAAATCTTAGCCCTTTCAGTATTCAATAATGGTGTATAACATGAATTTGGATACTTAACAAATCAAAACTACAATGGCACATTGACAAAAAAATGTTGTCATATCAGAAGAGTAATACAACGGTCTCATATACTGTGTCTGAAATGATTAGCATAGAATTTTACATTATCCTTTGTTATAAACGAAATCTTATGTGGCATGGGGTACCATGATCAAAAACTAATTAACTTGCAATCTTTAAATCTCGCCTTATTATAGTGATAAAATTATGGTGGTTCTAAACAAAGTTCACTCTTATTAAATACCGAGTATCATTTCAGATGACATGTTAAAATAAATGACTATATCGAACAATATTATCGAGCTGATAATGTATATATAAAATGAACATTCCAATGTACGAGTATATAGCATTTCATTAATACATCAATCAATCAGAAATAGCTGTATTGATGAATCTTACCTAGCTGTTTAAGACAGTATATGGATTAAATGTTCTTTAGATATTCTCTATTGTTTTACTAAAGTATTTTGCTAAAGTATATAGTAAATGTTGGATTTAGAAGTTATGCATGTAGGGTATAAAAATGAGTCTAAGCGGTGTCTTATGTTATTCTCATGTTAAAAATCTTTCAATAGTTTGCTAATTTTGAATAAAAAAAACCTTTGAAATATACGTGGCGAATAAAAACCTGCTACTTTAGTCAATTTTTTTACAATAAAATAATTTATGTTGCATAGAAGGTTCGCAGGAATTATTTTGTTAAAACAAAGATAAAAATAAATAATGTATATATTATTATTAAAATAATAATAGTAACAAATACTTAATATTACGTCTGTATTTTTATTTAGTCTTACATGTACATGTGTTACAAATATATTATAATAGAATAGGAAATAGAATACCCGAAACAGTGATATATTTATAAAAAAAAATAATATATAAGTAATATCTTTCAATGAGTATTATTAAATCATTTAAGTTCTATATATCTTGATATTTAAACAGTTATAAGATGGATTTTTTCTTGGCAAAATTCAAGGTATTTATTTCTTTTTATTTTTACGAAGCAGTGAAGTCGGCCGTTGGAAAAAATTATTTAAACTTATTTTGTTAATTGTAAACTAACACGCTCAAGCTTTGGTTAGGCTACGAATCTGCCCGCCAGTAAGCCACAAAAAGACCTATTGAAAGATCAAATATGTACTTAAAAAAATTATTTTTCTACATTCTTAAAGGCTTTTGAATATACATATTATTTAAATATTTTTATATATTTTACATTAGTTTTAATTTGCTTTTAATATTTTGGTACTATATAAAACATAGTAGTGTGGTATTTATTAAACCACACAGAATAATAAAAAAATAATAAAATATAATTTAATTATATTAACGAGCAAGTTTTTAATTTAAAGCTGAGTAATAAAAAAAGTCTAATAAAATTCATGTTTCTGTTACTAAGCGTAAAAACAATTTAGTTAAATTTTAATCACTTTTTGATTTAAATTCGAAATTCATTGATTGTTCACTAAAATACTCGTAAATATGCAGAAGACTTCCCTAATCTTTACAAATTGATATGTGATCCTATTCAGATAGCAATCCAAGGTATCTCTAACACATGGTAACTACATCGCTTATTGCCAAGGCCAATGACAGTTGTTATTTGATAGGCTAACGCACATTTCAACAGATATACTACCATATATACGTAGATACAAACATATAAAAGCATATTTAATTTAATTATATTAAATGAAAAAATAAAAAAGTAATATGTAATTTACCACAAGAATGAAAGCATAAAACACTGAGTAATATAAGCAGTACTCATTTTAAAGATGATATCATCTGCAAGGTAAGTACTGAAAAATGGTAGCACAAAGGCACCCGTACCTTTTTTATTGCCTTTCCATTGTCTCTACTCGGCAGTAATAGCACCACACATAGCTCATGTGGTTGAGGTAATGGTAATGGCAATGGTAATTGCTCGCAAACTATTTACCATACTTGCAAAAATGCTAATTTTTTAATAGAAAATTATTTGGATTCACACACTCGCACGGCAATCTTAAGTAGAAGTTTTTTCTTAGTGATTTGAAAAATTAATGAACTGAAAAATTAAATAACTTAATTCTCTATTTGTAATGATGATTTTCATTAGTATTTTTATATATAATAATTTGTTATACAGGGTATTTTTTGCGAACGTTTCGCCTTGTTTGGAAATGATACTTTGGTTTAAGAGTTGAAAACAAGATCCCATGCGATCTAAATATATCTTTTGTCCATATTTTGATTCTTAACACTATACATGTAGGCCATATTTTTATATTACAAGACCAACTAAATGGTGAAGCCAATAGGTGGACATCCACAAATAGATGCTCAATTATTTTGATGTCCATTTCACAAAAACGACAAGCATCAGTGTATCAAACAAATTATTTAAGTGATAACGCAGGTTGCAATGAGCTGTAATCTAACCAGATAATATTCCTAAGTTTGCCGTGCTTGGAGAAAGCATTAGATACTTTCTTCTTCGGGAAGAAAAATCGTTACACTGTTAAGTTAGTGGTCTGCACATACGCCCTCTCATTTCCTCATGTGTGCACTTCCGTGACTTTATGTGAGTCCACAGAAAAGCTCTTGAAAAATTAAGTAAATATGTGCTCGACTCTTGGCTAGGCAATCAACATATTCATGCTCTGGAACCCATTTTAACACTGTAGTATTAAAGTTCTTTAATATATTAAGAAGAGTTAGGCAACCATTTACCATTTTTCGCGATTATTGCTGCTGCCTGAAAGGCTTTTAATGCTATCTTTTATTGTGGGTTCCGTTCATCTTCCTACGAAAACATTCCTTCGCACATATTTCAATGGCATTTGAGTAGATACTTATTTCAATTGATGTTTTTAATCTAGTGCCACTTATTCCTATCACTGTTCTATAGTTTATTTCCACCTATCTTTTAACCACATTTGTCGCCCCAATTTAAAAATAAAAGCATTTGTTCCTTTGACCTCATCGTCGATGATAATGACTTTGAAGTTTTCAAAGAAAATAAGTTTTATGGATAATGTGTCATCTCTCAGTAAAATAGAAATATACGAAGTAAGCTTTCTAGAAGTTTTAGACAACATTTCATATTTCCGCTTTTAAGTTCTGAAATATGTTGCTGTGATGAAACAACTAGAGAACCTTCTTTCTCTATAAGTATAGAAAACGATGGGGAATTTAAAGCCCTTGAGATATTGACACAAATAGGTTGGTTATTCATTTGTTAGATTTTTGATCACCATGCCAGCGTGACATACATGCCAATCGATTTTACTATCGAGCTGAATGTCTAATAAGTCATCCCAAAATGGAACTAAAATCCATTTCCAATATTTATAGTTACAGATTATAGTTACAAATAATGTGCAGTAAATATCGCAAGAACGCTTTACTTACCCTGTATACTTACTCTTAGTAAGAATATGGAATATGTATAACCTACACACTATAAAACATCAAGATTTTTCTTAATTTTGTTTATGATTAAATTTATATTTATGATTAAATTATATATATTTTTTTTAAGTGGTTACCGATTCTTTGATATAGATTTGATTTTGTGAAACTTTATTTGTTTTTCGTATCATACAACATGTGGATGATATTTTTCTTTTACAACCGTATTACAACATATATTTTCCTTTTCTTCTATACAAAAATTCCTGAGTTTTGTGTACAAGATTAATACGCGCATCCACTTAAATAAAAGGAATGGAAATATTTAGGCAACTTAATGGAAAAAGTAAATAATCTAGTACAAATATATTTATATATATATATATATTGATCGTCTACATATGCAACGCAGGTGACAACATTTCTTTTGTCGTTTCAAAGTGGGAGATATTTAGGGTAACTATAAATACAATATATATTTTTGACAAAACTATTTATGTAAAAACATACTTTCGTGGTGATTTGTTAAAGTCACTGTGATAGATAAGGGGGACGAGAAATTCAAAAATATTAATATTATTCTCAGCTACTATATAAGTATTAGATAACACAATAAATCATTCCCAAATACTTCTAAAATATTATTTAATATTAAAGTTGAATTTTTCGTTAATCAATATCTAAAAGCTATTCTACCCGTGGTACCCGTGGATTCGCGGATACATTTATTATAAATGTTTATTTAGATTTCCAAGCTATATTGGAATTAAACGATGACATGAAATTGAGTTATTGAAAATAATGAAACTAGTATTTGAAATGGATTATAGATTGCTGTTTTTCAAATTAAATCAAACTAGAGAATCTCTAGGCCATCAATACCATAAAAGAAAAGTTCTAAATAACGAATACTGCTACTGAATACTATTACTTTGGTTTAAAATCTAGAAATGTACTTGCCTCTACATTAATTTTAATTAAAAATATATTATTATTTATTTCTGCTGTAGTAGATGTACTGTTTACCATAGACGTAACGAAAATAACGAAAACAAATACATTTTTTTTTTAATTTAGCAGAACTAATTGATTGTTACATACTGAGTTCCGAAAATACCCCCCGACAAGTCTTTCTGCAAAAACATCTTAACAGAATATATGTTTATACTATATAGTATATAGAATATATCTAAATATAAAGTAATTAGTTTGAAATTCAGAAACGATTGTTAATATACTTCTTGCTCTCCAAATCTAAAATATTATGTTAATAACTATATCAGTTTATTTTTTACCTATAATGCGTTAGATTTTGGAATCCTTTTCGCGAACTTATATATACATAATTTTACTTATTATATATATATTATTTTCTAAATAAATGTCGCAGTTTAATATAATTTTTTTCTTGATGGAATATTATAACAACTGACTAGGCAAATATGTGGATTCTTTGTTAAACCATTTGGTCTTCTAGTTGAACTTAAGAAAATCCGATAAGTCAACCCTCGCTATATCTTCCGCATTGAGGAAGAAATAATCTATTAGATAATAAAGTTACTCAATCTGTAATCTTAAAGAAAAACTAATCGATTCCACACCATCATGGGAACACCACTCGTTGGAATACAATATCGCTTAGATATTGGCGCAATAGTACACTGCCCCATTAACAGTTTAGTAAGCACACAAACTGGAAGACACATAAATTAGTCAAACAGAAAGGAGGGACTCTATAGAAACTCCCTAGCTAAGAAAGAGTAAAAGTGCCCAGTTGCACTAACTCGAAAAACCTCAATATATACATTGTGACCGAAAAGCTTTCGGAAATTCTCATTTAAAATTCGCGCGCTGTATATTTTCCGATATTTTAAGTTTATGTAGTTTGGCAGCACTGTCCTTAATTACTATGCCAAAAATGAGCGCGATCTGTCAGACAGTTCGTTTACGGCAGCTGTTGAAACCAGTTCACCTCAGTAGGGCGTTGCGAAAAAAACAATGGAAAAAAATATTGAACAAAGAGTTTGCATCAAATTTTGTGTTTCGAACGAAATTTCGTGTGCAGAATCGTTGCGAATGCTACAAAAGGCTTATGGGGAATCAGTTTTATCGAAAACTCAAGTTTATGAGTGGTACAAAGCCTTCCAGGACGGTCGTACGACCGTCGAAGACATTTCGCAACGCACTACTGAGGTGAACTGGTTTCAACAGCTGCCGTAAACGAACTGTCTGACAGATCGAGCTCATTTTTGGCATAGTAATTAAGGACAGTGCTGCCAAACTACATAAACTTAAAATATCGAAAAATATACAGCGCGCGAATTTTAAATGAGAATTTCCGAAAACTTTTCAGTCTTAATATAAGACATAATTCAAACTGAAAGTTTGCTAAAATCCAAAAAATCTCTAGTTCTTTTCTTATCTAATATAGGTTTCAGTGTTCTACCGATCTCATAGTTTTTGGTACAAGTCCATAACCTATTTATTATTGCAAATCTGAGTTTACTCTATTTATGTTACTAAACCATACAGACATCACAGTATGTATTGAAGTATCGGAATCAGTCATATCTAAATAAAGCCTAGGAATTCTGTTGGTAGGATCCAGGAGTGGTGTAATATAATTGATCCTAAATCAAGATTGGATAAGCCACTGCAGTGTGGGTGAACGCAAATCAAGATTGATCAAACTGCTATTATACTTTTTAATCGAATTAGGATTTCTATTTGTAAGATCTAAAGTTTGTGTCATGTGATATGTAATTGACTCAAAATCAACATTGACCAAGTCGTGATCATTTTTTTAATCATATTTAAAATTTTAAAGTGTTTATAGTTAGCTGATTTTCACGACTTAGACACCGAAAGCGTTAAGTGATGCAATACTATTTAAGTATTCTTTAAATGCAATACTTATGGTTCGTAAAATATGCAGGCTAATCAGTCTCTGTACTTTTTCACTACACTACTAATTGCATTTTAGGTAATGGTGGATCCATATGATTAGAAGTATGTGTACTTGAATATATTAACTTGCTAACATTAGTACTGGAAACATGTGTAAATATTAAAAATAAATATTATATACTAGCAGGTAGTTTGTATTAATAATTTGTACTAATTAATCAGTAAATTAGTAAATAAAAATATTTATAAAGCCTATAAATATTTATTACATACATTTAGCTCAGACAGATTTCCATATAATGAAAAATTTATTTGCTAAACCAATAAACTGATTGATCTGATTTAATATTATCACATCATTTATAATTTTATATATTAATCTAAAAATTTCTGTTCTTAATTATTTAAATGATTAATTTTTTATGGTTTTTAATAACTTACCGTGGACAGGATATTGAGTATGCATAGAGTGACTTTCAATGTACCGGTTGCGCAACCCATTTTGTACTATAGTTTTGACTCCGTATACGAAACCTTAACACTTTACTTAATTTTATGTAAAATTATTTAACTTTTGGTCTGAAATGTGTTTCAAAATGCACCGAAGCACGACGAGATAAATTTTTAATAGATATTTCATATACACCACTTGAGTTAGAGAGCGCGTACTTTAGCCCGGAAACTTCAAAAACTAAAAGCTAAAATCTATAGACGCAAATAGATTGAATTTGAGTTCCAAACTGAAAACATGCACAACTTTTAATGGCCACGGTCACGAACAAACTAAATATCTTGACACCAACAAAGCAATATTTGCATTAGCTCAAAAAATATTGTGCGAGTGTAAAATTCATATAAGCAAAGCCAGGCAGATAGACTGACAAACAGACAGACAGACACACAGCCGCACAGCCAAGGCAGGCATATGTGTGTATCAAATCTATTTTGTATGAAACTACGTATTGTTTATTTTGCTGTATTTTTTTTTTTCATTTAGATTCTTTCTTTTTTTTTTTTTTTATAATTTTTTTCTAATAAGAAGTACAACGTATGAAATCATTTCGAAAGCAAAGCTGGAAAAAGTTCAGCACTCGTTCATACTCTGCCAGATGTTTTTGAAATTATTTCTAAGCGCATTACAATTAAATGATTACTTTGCCCATAAACAATCTAGCAATATAAATCTGATTTATAGTTTTGAGTGTGTGCGTTTGTGCTTGCGGTGTGCTCGTGTGCATGTGTGAGTGTTGAGTATTGTTGTTACAAATATGCCACAACGCGGGAAAAAAAGAAACCAGTATTTTTACGTTTGAAAAACCGCGAAACTATCGTTTAGAAAATGTGGGCTTGTATGCTTGTTAGGTTGTTAGGTTGTTAGATTGTTAGATTGTCAGTTTGTTTGTTTATGTCAACATTTAATTTAATATTTGTAGATTTGTATACTTACGTCATAATTACTCATAACTTTATGTCAGCGTCAGCGTCATCATCATCATCGCTTTTTACTCGTTAAATGTGTGGCCGAATATGCTAGCGTTCGTTGCGTGTCGCTGCTTCGTGTGGGTTTCATTGAGAAAAATCTTAACTACATAAATGTGAATATGCAAGAACGAGTAATTAAAAGCAACAACAATAATAAACCACAGCACATTAATAAAAAAAAAAAAACAATAGGGAATCAATAAAAGAACGAATTATGACTGACAACTGACGATTTCAAGTTGCTCGTTTCGGTTGTTTGAATGGTTGCGGTGGCAGGTTAGACGTTTTACTACCACTTTTCTCGCAAGAAACCTTAAGATATAAAAAGATAAAAACTAAACTCATCCCGTCGAATTTAGATCATTGAATAGATCTTTAATTCTAACCAAAGAACAAACTGTCAGCGTAGTGTTTCTTCAAAAATCTTTTGGACCTTCTGGATGCCCGTGGCGGGCAGACACAGCGGAAATGACTGATTGTTTCTACAAGTTTCCACAAGTTCTACAATGAGCATTAATACGCAGTTTCTCTACTTGTGTTTCTATACACCAGTGACAAGAGAGAACTGCAGGAAGACTTGTAGTATTCACGTGGTCCCTTTAAATAAGTTTTACAAAGCTTTGTATGAAAGCCTTGTCAATCTAGAAGTAACACATAAACTAAGTGTCTTCTTTTTTTTATGGGCAAGTTGAAGAAAGTAAAGATAAGTACGGTCTCTAAGCGAAAATAAGCTCATACCCATTTGAATACATCTAGGTACGCACTAAGGCGTGCCAAACCGTCTGATTATTTGTGTTCTTCAAGTCTACTATGTCCAGGAACCTAGATCAGAGTGATGTCAGCAAGTCGGTTATATGTAATATACAAATGTAGGTTTTGTTAGAGATAACATAACAAATTACTGGCTCTTGATAAAGTCTGGATTGACATAACTACTTCAAATGAACAAATATTGTATTTTGTAAAATAATAAGTATAGAATGCTTGTGCTTCTGAGAGTTAACGTAAATAGAACAGACTTAAGATCAAGATTTCAAGCAAGTTTTATATCAATACATTGTTTGAGATTTGTCATTAGGTATAAAATATAACGTCATTTTAATATTTATTACGCCAAAAACTAAATCACAGTAGTGTATGTTCTTGAGGTAATTTTCTCACTGGAAAAAGCTCAGTCATAATTTGATGGATATTCGTTTTTAAACTGTTGAGAGTTTGAAGACAGTCCACATAAATGCAAAGATTTATATAATCTAAGCATAAAAGTTTATTAATCATAAATCGCATGTACTTAATGGTCAATTGAGATCATCAAAACGTACGCTTACACATCCGGGAAGTTTTTTGCCCAACAAACCCAAAACATGACGTGGTGTGTGGCTTTTGGCGCCATGCTATTGAAACCAATACCTTCCAAATCCAAATATTCTATTTCACTTCGTAAAAAAATTGACTATCGTGTAACTGCTGCTCTTAAAATTGAAGGTTTAAATTATAACTTTGTCAATTTAAAAAATGTATGAGCCTTTCAAACCTTTAGCTCAAATGCAACGTTTACAATTTAAAATTTTTCAAGAACCGTTTCCCATTTAAAATTCATCATTTCCCAAGCATATTTGTGTCTTAACAATTTGGTGGCGTATGAGTAACACACGCATATTGATACTCATTTCTTCAATCTTTAATTTAAACTTAACGAAGAATTACATTTTTAATATTTAATATTATCAAATAATTAAGTAATTAAATAATTAAATTTTTTATATTAATTCAATTATCATAAATGAATTAACTTTATTTGTACATATATTTATAGTATTCATCGCATTAGAAATTAAGTTTCTTCGACTGCATTACGGCGATATTGTCTACAGAGAAGCACAACTAATATTACTGTACCTACAATCCACCCAATTGTCTAAGAAAGCAGAAGAGAAATTTATTTATTAGGAACTCAAATATAAATATTTAGCGAATATAGTTACGTTTGCTATTAAACTTAAATGTTCGGATAATAAAAGGTATTTAAAATATGATCTATATGTTTCATTGACTGCTTTTCGACACCCCGTTTCATAATGAGATGATTTTCCTTTCCCAGTTTGACATGATCCCGGTATTTCACGTAATATTTCAATGTAGTCATGTGGGCCATTTTTACCGCAACAATGAAACTGAAAGAAATTTATTTTATATTTAAGTTAATACTAAAAATTTATATATATGTATTTTGAAATCAATAAATATTATTAAAAAATATGTGACGTAATATCATACGTGATGGAATGTATAATCGTATATTAT
>NC_051847.1:18581861-18588610 GCF_002237135.1 Teleopsis dalmanni | reverse complement strand
TAATAAAATTTGTTCGTATTTATTATAATAATAAAAAAATATGTTTATTCTGTTTTTGTTTTTTAAGCAATTTTATGCCAGACATTGAATAAAAATTCCTATGCTCCTCTTCGCAGATAGACACAAAACAATTTTGAAATCTTCAAAATAGAGAAGAAGAATAAAAACACAGTTTTCAGTAAATATTTACTTTTCCCCACGTAAATTTAGCATGAAAATATTTTTCACAACAGACATAACGACAAATTGACAGACAAATAACAATAGAAACTTAAAAATAGATATTATTTAGAAGTGATTTTTTTAAAATATTTAAAATAATATTGAAATAAAATAATCCTAATTAAAATTGTGTCATTTTACTCAATGGATGAACAATTTCAAGTGACTACGTGAGTGTTTTTTCAGTCCAATTAAACGATCTTATAGATAAATTTTGAATTAAATGATTTTCTATTAAATCACATACATATCTACCCAGATGGAAAAAAAATCTGGAATTTCAAAAAAGGAATTTGAATGTTATATCAAAAATTGATCAATTTATCTTTAATGTGAAAACATTGCTATTTACAAATCTCATAAAATCTTGGAGAATACTATAATAGTTCAACTCTAACTGAAGCTAATTGACCTCTATGGATCGTGTCCGCAATAGAGAATATCCGAGTATATATTACCTCTGCATTTATCTCCTAGTTTCCATTTATCTATATAATCACGCATTGAGTTTCCGGTATTTAATAGTACGGAAATGCAATCTAACTTAGCAGGGGGGTTAGAATCTTATTTCAGTTATCGATTATTATGATTGATGGTGTTATAAAATTCTTGAGTGTTTCTTTTAGTGAACCAAAGCGAAAGCAAAGTAATAATATTTTCAAAATTAAATGAAGACTTTTGAACGGTACAGTTTTCGTGGCTCATTTTATGAGAACAATAGTTAATCCTCTGACAAACCATGAATTTAGTATCAATTGCTTTATTCAAAATTATTAGAGAGCTATAAAGAAGAAGTGGTACAACCAACCTCAATTGTATAGATTCTAATATAATTTTTGTTTGTACATTCCATATCTCATCATTTTGAAATTGAAGAAAATTCAAACAAGTTTGAAGTGATTGCGTTATTACTATAGTATAATATTTTACACCATGACCTGGAGATCTGTTGTGTCCATTGTCTCGATAAAATGTGATATTGAAGTTACTTTATCGTTCCTTTATGTGTTATAAAATGTCCATTTAGATTTTTCTCTTGTTCTTGTATCAGTATTGGGTAAGGTCCCACTACGTGTTTTGTGGTTTCATTGCTTTTTCCTACAAAACTTTCAGTCTCCATTATAATAAAGTGCCCGTTTTGTAAGGTGATTGTCCAACTTATAGTACCCTGTCAAAATTCATGTAATTTTTTACAACGTTTTAAATTGACAGTCTCTATAAGCGATTTTTATAGTAATAGCCCTGATAGATTGCCCCGGTATAACTTTCTCCGGAATAGTAGGAGAGTATCGCCGATGATAAGTAAATGATCTACTAATTGACAATAAAATATACAGATAATACACTGCAAAACACTAACAAAATAAAATTTATAAAATCCGTATTGTAGATAAAGTTAAAGATCTTAGGTTAAGTTAGATGAAGATTTCATTTTAAGTTAAGTTAGGTTACTATGGCAGCCAATCAATCCGATTGGCCAGCTTACTTAGACAGAAGATCTATTTTGTTCGTGGTACGTAAACTGGCAGTTAATTATAGAATCGTTTCGAGGCTCTAATAAAGCGAAGGGTGTTTTTAATTTTAGCGCTGGATATTTCTGTGCTAGAGCTTACAATATAATTGTCTAACAAAAATCAACCTGTTTCTGACTAGAGCTGAAACAGCTGCAAAAGAGGTGTTGTACTAGGTGTGATCTTAATAACTATACAAGAATACGAAGTGCCTTTTTACAAAGTAACAATATGTTTTATTACTAAGAATGGCCTAAATTTCAACTACTTTATATCATATATATTAATATAATATATATTATATAGTAGTTAACTATAATAATTTAAGTTTCACGTTTTATGTATCTAAGAAATTTGATACAAAATTCACTTTTTTGTTAAATTTTAAATTAAATTTTTATAATAATTTTTATACTCGTAGTATTCCATTTTAAATTTTTTATAGATTATTATTCACTTACCACACTAAAAGTATTGAAGAGTATTAAAGTCCATTGCAAACAGACTCTTGCCGAAGCCATTACTGTTTACAATTTTTTATTGAATTTTTTATTTAATTTTTTTATTAAATCTTTATTCCGTGTATTAAATGTTTTAATATATTTTTGTTCTTTAAGTGATACACAATAATATATATTAATATTTACTGTACTATAAATATATTGGGATTCAATATGAAGTAAATTTCTTGATATATTTACACTTCTCAGGCGTTAGCATTTACTCACTGCCAATTTTCTACTAAATTTTTCACTTTCCTCAAACATAAATTTTCCTATATCGCTGAGAATAAAATTATCTTCTGCGGTTTTTTTACTCTTCAGTTTATATATTTTTCGCACCATTTTTTATATATTCAATTTTTCAGTATTTTATTAATATTATTTTTTTTAAACAATTCGAAAATGGGCGGCTGTTAAGCTTTGTGGCTTTTTATCATTTTCTGTTACTGCTGAGCTTTTCTGTGTACTTAATGTGTAGTCTGTTGAATTGTGTAATTTCAAATAGTACTTGTGTGTACAAAATGTTATCTGGAGAACAACATTTAAGATTGTGTATATATTAAAAGAGGCGCTTAAAACTTATGGTATGAAGTTGGAGATATTTTATAATTTTTTAACAAAAATATGTGTTGGTTCTCATAAAAATAGAAAGAGAGTCTTCACTTCAAGTTTTCAAAAAAATGATTATATCAAAACAAAGTTTTCGTTGGATGGTTTTTTACAACTTTCGACGTGTATTAACATATCAACGTAGTGATGAAACACCATGAAGCACCAGTGTTTATAATTGGCATAATGTATACAAGCATGGTCACAATTTTATCGCCAATGAACATAATGGTAGTCGACCAACATCGGTTTGTATGTCAGAAAACATCGACGTTGTGCACGAGATGAGAACGGAAGACTGTCAAGTGACGTATATTTAATAATAATAGAAATTGATATAGAATTCATTGATACTTATAAGAATTTATTTATGAAAATACAATCAAAACTTTACTTTTCTGGCGTTTCCATCGGTCAACTCTCTTATTAATATATATAATTTTTGTTTTCAACTAACCAAATTTGTCTATCTATATTGATATATCCAATCACAGAAAGGTTTTTATAAGAAAGGTTCCTGACTACATATGAAACGCCATGTTATGAAGTTCATTTCGTCAGCGAGTTCGTTTCCACTGACGTAGACATGATCTGTAAGGCACATAAATACTGCCATTTATTTAAGAAGACTTTTCAAAGTTCCATGGCACATTTGGACGAATGACATCTTTAGGGATATCAAGATTGATCCCATCAAAATATACATAAAGGATAAAGCCCTGACAGACTTACCAACACCGCGTTATCAAATCTCAAAATGGTTACAGGTTCCTCGGGAAGGTATGCAGGTCTGAGGTCAATTATTGCTTAGTCTGATAATAAACAATAATAAACAATAATCTAGTCAAGGTGTAAAGAGGGGTTTTGAAAATACCTCGAAAAAGAGTATAAGTGCTTAAGTGCACTAACTCGAAACAGCTTCAACATAATATATAAATATTTGACTTACCGAATGGCTAATCGTTCTTATTTAAATTTATTTCTTTTTTTTTATTCAAAGTATATAATATACTATGCTTTGTATTCAAAGCATATTTTCAAGAAGAAACATCGATGCTATCGAGTTATAATAGTGCCGTTTAAAGCGAAAGATATCTGTAACTTGGCTTTAATTGTAATATAATATAAATAATAATAATAAATAATAAATAAACAACAATAATATTAGTCTATTCAAAACTAAATGAAATCAAAAAACTTTTTTATACATTCATTAATTAAAAAGTCACAAGACTTTATATACAAAAATTAATTTATAAGATCATAAATAAACCAATCTGACTATATGATTGTCAATAATAGACATTAAACAAAACCAACATAAAAGCTAATTATTAACAAAATTTTAAATAGAATATTACGCACCATTAGTAACTGCTATCAATAGATCAGTGATGACTAATTCTAGAAAGATTTAAAAATCTTACCTGTTGATGATGTAATGGATCAGCATGCTACAAATTAAAAACATAAATTACTTCATCAAAGTCACATAGTTCTGACTCAATTTACCTACATCATTTACCATTTACTTTATATAAATTTAATAGGATAATGATATTGTATGACTTAATTATTTGTAAAAAATAAAACAGTTAATAAAACAGTTAATAGAGCAATAATTTTAATTAAGATGGAATGTACATGAATAATTAGGAGAAATATAAAGAGAGATAAACTATATCCAAACAATAATACAATTCAGAATAACATTTCAGCTTCTTTAAAAGTTTTCTATTTTGGTTGACTTTTATCTTCCATAGAGTAACCTTAACCTTAACCTTAAAACTTTTATACTTAAAAATATCAGTTTTTGTTGTGTATATTATTTACTTATTTACTTATTTATTCACTACCACTACCAGTTAGTCTTAAATTGGAACCGAATATACAAATACTAATATTTTGTAGTCATTTACATCCCGACTCCGTGACTATATTTCACAACAACTTTACGTGAACCCACAGTACTAATAAAATAGTTTATTTCTAAATTTTTGAGTGGAGTAGTCAGATTAGTATAGTAAATATTAGTCATGTTTTAACGTAATATTTTTAATTTTGATGTAAAAGCTACTACTATTATTTAATCTAAAATAAATAAAAATAAAAGACATTTCAAATCGCTTGCATCACAATATATAGTATATATGTACCATACATATAGTTCCTACACATAGTACGATATCATTTAATTAATAATATTTTTTTTTAATGTTGAATGATGAAATTAAAATAATATTGTTATATTTTTTCATGGTAAATAATTTTTAAAAAACATTATTGCATATAAAAAATGAATTCCCAAACTTTACAGTTTAATGTGGGACAACGCTGCGTATGAGTGATATTTGATTTATTTTCAATGCATTTGAATCTTCCTTTCAAAAGTATGACCCAATATCAATACATATTAATATTAAAATATTAAAGTATGATAATAAATACTTGTTATTTTTTAAATATATATTCAATTTTTATATATGTATATTTACACAAAAATTTTAAGAAATATATTCACGTGTATATAAGCAAAAAGGGTCCAAATCATTGATAAAACAATTATTTTTGATGTTATTCAATATGATATGTATTTAATAAAATACTTTAGTTTATTAATATTATTAATACAATTACTTGTTTTACTTAATTAAATACTTAGTCACATTTTTTACATGAAATACCAGTAGTTTTAAATGAGCTCTATGATTCTAGTAATAATAAATATAGTAACATACATACACAGTGATTTACTTAAAGCTCGTGCAAATCACAATTAAATTAATTTTAAAACTTATTAAATATTTAAATTTAAAATATGTTATTAAGTATTATTTTGAAAAAATTCCCAAACAAGATGGCTTGTACTTTGCTGCTGTCCATCATTCTCAAATTAAAATTGCATTCGCCTCTGTTTGTTACGGAAATTAATAACTAAAAATACTGCTAATAAAAATCCTAAAATCTGAAAAATAAATTCATTTATTTAATTATTTTATTATAATTAAATTTAATTTCAATTAGTTACTTCAAATGCAATTAGTATCCAGGATACAACGAGAAATCGAATATCGTTGTGTTGATAATAGGATTGTAGTTTGACACTGCACCCGACGGTGTACATATAATTCTCATCTGCTGTGTTTCCATTGACATAGCAGCTAGCTGGAACTGATTTATTTAGGAGTATGTAATCTTGTGGACTATCCTTGCCACAGCACTGATGGTCCGTTTGCAATGCATCCATTTCATTACGGTTCCATGCTTGATCAACTATTCCATCGCGTCGTTTATATTCAACCATATCGGAATAAGTGGATATAATTTGCAATATAGCCAATATAAGTAGGAAAACAGCGCACTTTGTTTATATTTAAATATTAAATTATTATCATTAATTATTTAATAATCATATATTATTCAATTATTATTTATTTACTTATTTAAAAAAAATGATTTTTTGATAATATTTTTGAATTAACTTACCAAAGCTGTAAGGCAAACTGATTCTTTGATTGCTGCAAAGCATCCCAGGAACGAAAAGAGAACAATTAGCGAGCAAACGACGTAAGCCCCTATAGCCATTTCTCGACTCAGATTATCAGGATTATTAGCAATCCACCCAATGGCACCGAGTCCAAGCAACTATATCATAAATAAAATCATATAAGTTTTTTGTATAAAACCTTTAGAGAGAATTATATTAAATAAAAAATATAGCAAAGATCAAAAAATATAGATCTTTTAAAATTAAAATATATGGTATTCTGAGTTAAAAATATTTTATAAATTTTTAAGAACAAGGCAGTATGTTTAAAGCTTTATTTATGATCAAACAGATTCGCATCGCAAGCTTTGACGGTAATAGCTGAAATTCGTAAGCGTCTAAGCGAACTGAATCCAC
>NC_051847.1:18575863-18581761 GCF_002237135.1 Teleopsis dalmanni | reverse complement strand
GAAGGTAATATGTCTACGAGTCATATTAAACTGGATGTCATCACTCCATTTCATATCTGAGCAACAGTTGTAATAGTATGGGAAATATGAAATATAAATACATATTAATATACGTATTGATTTCCTAGTATTCCCATATAAAAACAGACGTACATTAACGGAATGTTGATCCTACGAAAAGATTTAGTAATTTTTGACGATTAAAAATATTGACAACAGCTAAGATGACAGTCTTTCTTATAATCTGCACAACTCTCTCTCTCTCTTTCTCCCCGCAGAACTGTGGCAGACTATTTAAATTTATGTTCGAATCATATAAATTAAAGTATAGAAGTGAATAAAAAGTATTTAATTAGGTAGTAGATAAAAAGCAAAGTAGAATAAAAGTTAATTTAATGATTGTTCAGTTGTTTTTTTATTTATGCACTGAATACGTGTGATAAAAGCTATGAATAATCGAATAAAATGAATACCATATATCCAAAATGATATTCCTTCTTTTGGAATATTGCATCACAGGTCGATATGGAACTATGCTCAGGCTAGTCAATCACAACTCGAGTAAAATACCTTCGTTATTCTTTGAGTAAGAGAAAATCTGGAGGGACTAGGTATATATCTCAGACCCACTTGTCATTGACGGTAAATTGCCGCTTACAATACTCGTTAGAGCTCTAAATATCGCAAAGAAGATGACATCAACAGAATTTTTAACAACGGGAGAATTTATTGTAACTAAAACAACATAATATTAAATAATGGTAGAAATATATATTCTTTTCCTATCGCCATAAAACTGCAATAATCCGTCTTCTCTGGTATTGCCGGAGAGAAAATAATATTAACAACTAAATTAACGAATAGAGAACCTCGGTTAATCGAATCTAAATATACCGTAAAGTAAAGCTGACTAGAAACAGGATATGACTAAAAAAATGAGGAAGATCATAGATTATAACCTATAAATAGATATTTAAATCAAAATTTGACTTTAATGTTATTATTCCCAGAGTTCAAAGATTATTGATTTTTTTTAATAACATGGATATAACAAAAATATTATTAGAGTACCTCAGTGACAAGAAAGTACAGGCTGAACTGGACCAGAAAATTGAAAATTAATGAAGATATAAATTTCGGTTGGATATAATATGAAGTACTCATAAAATAGATAAAATAGGGTAAATTATGTAATTATGTAAATTATTATTTGCATGGAATCTGTAGAATTTGTTAAATGAAATGTGAAGATCAAAATATTCTGATATGAATTTTTAGATAGATTTCATGTTTTTAAAAGAATTGTAAATCAGACTTTGAAAAGGGATGATCGCCGTTCTTTTTGACTAAAGAAAAAGGGACAGAAGGCATGAATGGGAGTCGAAAATATGAGTAATTTCCCACAACGTAGATCCTTTATTGTTCTAATAAATCTATAATATTAATCTATAATAATATAAATTTATAATATCTATAATACAAATATAACTTAAAAAGCAATTATAATATTATGTATAATTGATCGTTATTAAGCATCACAAGCTTCAGTCAATGAAAACTGTTAACGTAAAGACTTTGATTTACTAAAATCAAAGTCTAGTAAATCAAAGAAACGAATCAAGAATTTGATTAAAAAAGAAAATTAAACAAAAGGTAATTTATTTTTTGTTTAAATTATAATAAAAAAAACTGATCAAAAGTGCTATTAGATACAACTGAAAAGAGAAAAACGAAAGTAATATTTAAGTGCAATGACTCCTATTCATGGTTTTATTACTACTTGAACCTATTTTTGTCGCATTGATCAAAAAAAATTACAAAGAAATTCCGTTTTAATTCGAAGAATTAATTGCACTAATAACAAATAAATATATCTTCCGACATGAAGTTCTATGACGTCAGCTGGGAAATATGTACGAGTAATTTGACTAGTATTAATAATGAGTATTAGTCACATAACACATTAGTCAATAGAAATTGCAATTTCTACTAACTGAAAATTATTTGTTTACACTAACAACATTTTTTTATCAAAAATAAACATTTTCAATTAACATTAAGGCAAAGATAAGATAAGTTTGCGTACAAAAGTATTAGTATCTATCAATAAAAAATGGAATAAACAGATTTCTACATACGCCTAATGATAACACACATTTTTAGTTGAGACTTTTGCAAACTTTTTTACATAAAAACTTAAATAAAATTTAATAAAAACTCTTCAATTGAAGCAATTGTTTAATTTTGGTTAGAGTGCGATATTATATAACATAGTATCTGTAAACTAACTGCCTTTCGCAACCACGGAAGTATCCAGAATTAAACTTAGTTACTCACCACAAAAAGTATGTTGAATATGAAAAGCACGTATTTAACGAATACCCCACCGCAGTCCATTTTTACTGTTTATAAAAATTTTATTTTGGATCAAACAAAAATAATTTTTTTATTTCGGCAAATTAATTTTTAAAAAATTTACTTAAATTTGAGATACTTTTATTAAAACCTTTATTGGAAATTTTCCTGTCGATACACAAACCTACTTTTTCAAGGTTCAATTATTACTGAACTGAATACCTGAAATTGATGTATTGAACTCATTTTTTAGTTACTTTCCTTATCAATTTTATCTTTATGAGAACGAAAAAAACTTTAAAAAAGCTCTTATACACAGAGGAGTAGGGCAAATTTTTTTTCATTTATAAAAATGATCATTAATATATTTTGTCCAAAATCTATTTATTTTTTTTTCCTATACTGCGGCTTTTAAGAAGTAACTCTATTTATGATATGATTTTAGAAATATTAATCTTTAAAATGATCAGATACAATTATACACGGATGGAACCAATACTTTTCTTTTTATAAAGAATATAATAATATTATGAAAAATACTTCAATAACAAATAAGTATAATGAATAAACAATTTTTTGTTTTTATAGTAGTTCTGGATTCAAGGTTTGCTGGGGTCTGGATTAACTTTGCTTATTCAGAAAAACCCATATGGGAACTCCTTAAATGCGCAGAAATTACTGATATAAATTACATAGCAAGTTTGTTTATTCAACAGCAGCGTAGTCACAGATTAACCTATCCTATCCTAACCTAACCTATAATTTATTTTATCACTTTTCAGTAAAGAGTAAATAAAATTCTTCAATAAAAAAGCAGTTCGTTAATGATATTAGAATCATCTACAATCTATTGAAAAAACTTTACCTCATGATATTCAAAATTAAAACAAAGTAGTGTTGTTAAAGTAACCATCAACATCACAAACAGAACTGATCTGGCGAACTACAAAACCTCCTTCTAAATAGCATATAAGCTTTGCAAAAGGTTTAAGTATACTACCTTTAGGTTTTTATTTGTACGGTACACAGAGTAACGAGAACTTTAAATTTAAAATAAGTTAATAATATTAAATTTGTTTCTTAACAAGCTTGATATTTACATACATTCATACTTTTGCATTCACTCATTCAACAGAAACAACAGTTATATCGAAAAAAAAAAAAATAATAATATGTAATATACAAAATTAGAAGAAATTTTATCGATGGAAGTTTTTTTAAAAACTTTTAATATTAATATTTTATTGATTATGTATTTAGTGAGCTCCCTTAGAGCTAATGTAAACTTCATGACTTTTACTAATAGCTAAATGTAATCACGTTAAATTTATAAAAATATTTGTAAAGAAGTAAGGAAGACGTCAGGGATCATAGAAACGATAATACATATGTTCGTAATTAACACGGTAAATTGAAATTATCTATATAAATCAGTCTGTATTGAGAACTGACAAAATAATGAAATATTTGACTTATAGTACAGTTTCCTTATAAAATAAATGCTGCAAGGGCATTAGTCTATATATAGCTAAAATATATTTAATACATAAATAATTTATATGCAATAAAACTGTTTATATAAAGAATATTCAGTATCTATCTTGTCAGTATATATATTTTACTACTTTTATTAAAAAAATAAATTCATATATTAAAACTCCAAGAAAATAAAAAAACATGCCTGCATATATTTAGATAACTGGTGAACTTTCAACACCTCATAATAAATATGTTTATTATCTTTTTTTATCATATCTAGTTTATGTCTAATATGGCAATTAAAAATAAATTTCAGTTCTTCAAATATTTTTATTAGATGCAAACTCGTACATATGTACGCTAAATTATTTACTTTTTGTTTATAAGGCCTACATTGATTATCGTTGTATCTTATTAGTTAGCCTATTAAAAATACATGTACTAAGACTCAAACTTAGTACATGCTACACAGTACATGCTTATTATTCTTACTGACAGCAGGAAACCATAGCAATAAGTCGGTAGACTATTCTGACCAAACGCAGAAGTAGGAGAACTAGACAGAAGAATAGACAGAGGAATCGTTATTCTCAATGGAATCGTTAAGTATACAGCAGTTTTGGGGTTAGAGAAAATTATTCAAAAATATGTATTAAAAAATTTTATAATAAATATTGAGTCTTATGCACTGGATTGGTACGTCATGTAACTTAATCGAAATTATAGGAGAATATATAAAATAAAAGCATTTGAGGAACGTGATGTTTTGAAATTTTTAGAGTAAATATTTAAAATTTTTTTTATTTAAATAAATAAAACAGATATTAGTTTAAACCATAATCTTGATATTATTTATTAATTCATTTCTTGCCATAAAAGAAGAGATGTGTTGTAACATAATATATAAATATTTGATTTTAAACAACCCCGGCAAACATTTTATATTCTAACAATGATTAAAAAACTATTAAGCTTTATTACTTAACATGATTGCATTAAGAAATTTAAAAATTTCTATCGAAACTTAAGGTCATTCATATTTACATTATGCTAACCTATAGATAAGGTCTATGTTAACCTATTAGTTGCTCTTATTTAATGCTATAATTTATAGTAATTAAAAAGTCTGATTATTTTGTCAATATGAGTAAATGATATATTTTTGTATGGTATATTTATAAGGACGGCCAGCTTAAAAACTATAACAGGTAATTATGTATTAATTAGTTACTAAATACAAATCATCGCTGAAGGTTTTTCTTAAATTATTAACCAATAAAACAGAATAAAGTAACGCGAAAAACTCTACTAACATAATAGAAATGCTGCCATATTTAGTTATTTCGAAATTTCCACTCCAGAAATTTAAAAAACTATCTTCACAGCCTATTTTATATTGATAGACGCTTAATGGACATGCGACATTTGTATCATGACCACAACAGGAAGGTGGCACAACCATATTATTAGACTCATAATCGGTATAACCTTCTAGTCCACAGCAATCGAACTAAAAAAAATCGAAATATTTAATTAATAAAAATTAATAGAAATTAAATGAGATATATTGAGTACTTACATTGATTTGAGTCGCATTCATCGGATATCCATTTCCTAAAGTATTATCTTTCCAGGTTTGTGTTAACAGCGCTGATATAGCATTTAGGTATGATGTTTTGCTACTGCAACTCCAAGCAAGCAAAGCAATTTGTAAACAAAATAATATAAACATAAAAACTATATACTAGAAAAAAATTAAATTATTATTAAAATTAAAACAATTATTAAAAAAACAATTTAGCTATATTTACGAGTATTGTGAACAGGACATTATCTCTGGTGTAACAACCAAAAACTGCAACTATAACCATTAAACAACCTAACACTACAATTAAAGCGGGTAGTGTTCTTGTGTGTACCGAACCATCTGGAGAATATGTATCCACTAAATCACCCAATATAATGGATCCAAATATAATTTGCAGAAAACCACTTATCTAATTAAAGACAGTAAAAAAAATAATCGATTATAAATTAATATTACAATGTATTCAATGATATAGA
>NC_051847.1:18573797-18575763 GCF_002237135.1 Teleopsis dalmanni | reverse complement strand
AATAATGGAATAAAACAAGAAATTCAAACTTGAAGTAATACTCAGTATTCATGAAGGGGACATAATAGATCTCTAGATCGTAATAAAGAATATTCAAGATTCTTTGATCCAATTTAATAATAATAATAAATGTACATATTATTATTATTAGGCTATAAAAATAACTATAAAATCTATTAAGTTTTTGTCGTATCCACATTATGTTTAAGTGGTTTTAGTTTCATAATTTAAATTAATAATTATTTTAATTATAATAATTAACACCATATAGAATTTATTTGAATAATTTAAATACTTCTTAATAAAACGTAGGAATAGAAGAATAAATATATAAAGATTATATACATACCATTAAACACTTAATATTGAACACAAAGTAAACATTGCAGTATCTTTAATAATTTTTTTATCTTGTTAATATCATAAAAAAATGTTTACATTTTCAAACATAAATTCTGTCTACACACGCAGAATGGAATATTGCTCAACCACAGCCAATCCCTGCATGTCCTTGAATAACACAAGAATTCTTGGGGTATCAAATTAGGACAATATTATAGCGTTGAACTACTTTGGTGTACGCTTGTTCCAGATACATTATTCCACTAATAAATTTTGTATCTTTCATTTTGTGACGCCATTTTAGTCGGTCATTTTGGCGCCAACTTTTGTGTTTGTTATTCGTTGGCTGCTCTCGTCGTTGCTTTCGGAATACGTTTGAGTGCGCTGTCCTCTGTTGTGTATTTTTAGATGAGTTGATATGATATGACATCATGTGATGCTCATTTGAAGAGTGTTAGAACAGTGTTGCTAATACTACTAATGTATTAATTGTTCATATATCGGAATGAAATCAAATAAATATGAATTTATTTTATTTATTATATGATATGTACTCGTATACTCAACAAAATCTGTTTTTTTTTAATTAAAATAAATAACTTTATAAGTTTTAATAAATTTTTTTTAAATAACATTATAAGTTGCTTATATTTTGTGTTATGTCGATATCGAAAATTATTCATAGTAAGTATTTACTTACAGCATCGCAAAAAATTATAAAAGCTAG
Source organism: Teleopsis dalmanni (assembly GCF_002237135.1). Taxonomy (NCBI): domain Eukaryota; kingdom Metazoa; phylum Arthropoda; class Insecta; order Diptera; family Diopsidae; genus Teleopsis; species Teleopsis dalmanni. Next base: position 18,574,694 of record NC_051847.1, on the reverse strand, counting down.
TCAATTCTTACTAGAAAAAAAATCTATACCTACTTACTAGTATCGTTGTAATTTAAGAATTCTTTTAGTACTATTGGAATCGATTGGACTGTTGCTTTAAAAAGAAACATCATCATATTCAAATCAACTAGAAATTAAGTGGAGTTTATGAGTATAGTTAGGTTGCTGAATAGAGGTCCCGAGCTCCATTAAAAACAAATCAATCCCCTGAAAAATTGTATTGTCTTATCATCAATTAAATTTTACTTAAAAAGGTTGTTTACATTAAAATATATATTTTATTACTACCCATGAATGTTTGAACGCATACTCGTATAATGTATATTAGGTAACATTGGGACTATTGATCTGATTTAATTTATTTATTTTATTAGATATAGATACTCAATGCCTTATTGTGGTATCTTTGCATGTTTGCAATGCAAAAACTACATATATAATTAATTACTTATTTAACTTTAGTATGTCGTGATTAAAAAATAAAAATTTAAAATAATAACCAAGTTATTAATTAGTTTTTTACTTTTTATGAAAAAAAAATTAAATAGAAATATATTGTTTTTTTTTAAATTAAAGGGCATTTGAAAAAGTTTTAGCAATTATATTGTATGTAAATGATTTACTATATATAGTATATACTTGTATAAAACAATATTAAAAATTTGTTCGTTGCTGTTTATTTATTGCTTCAGTAAATAAAATTAAACAAATTATAATTGAAATTTAATAGTAATGAGATTTTTTTACTTTTTAATATTACGGATTTAGTTTCGAAAGGATCTTAGTCATTTGCAAGAGCTCCCCATGAAAAGTATCTTAAGCTTCATTAAACTGGTAAAATAGTGTCAAAAACATAATGAGCTAACAGAGCTAAACAGATCCATACGATCACCGTAA
>NC_051847.1:18400766-18573697 GCF_002237135.1 Teleopsis dalmanni | reverse complement strand
AAAAAATACGGTTCAATATTAAGCGATATGAATTGTCTGGCGAAAGTGATTAAATATATTTTATTTGTATTTAACTTGCTGCTCTTGGTAAGTTTTTAAAAATGTTTTATAATGAATAAAATTTTTTATTACAAAACTTAATGAAATTTTAGATAACTTGCATTCTAGATATAACCAAAAATATAAAATAAATGTAAAAATAATTTATTTATAATTAAAATTATTTTTGTACAATAATATTATAACATTATTACATTTTCTATGATATAACTTCGATATATACAATTAAACTATATATTTTTTTTAAACAAATATATAATTAATTTATTATATTATTAAAAGTTATTTTATAAATAATAGTTGTGAAAGTGTTTGAATTTATTGATTTTGTATGCAAAAAGACCGACATGTGTTATTTTATTTTTTTATATAAAAAAATAATATTTGCTTATCATTGATGGGATTATTTAAAAATTTTTTAATTTTTTGTAGAAAGTGTAAATATATATATAATTTTCGTGGCAGAGATAAACATTGCTTCAAACTTGGTTCTCATAAATTTGAACAAAACCAAAATTAAAATATGTTATATAAAATTTTAATTTAATAATTATTTATAATTATTAACTTAGCTTAATAATAAACAATAATAAAATAATAATAATAAAATAATAATCACTATACTATAGAATTATTGACAGCCGAATTTTTCACATAGTAGTTGAACACCAATATATTTAATAAATACTAAAGGTGCTGTTAAAAGTTTTAGGTTTTCACTATAAAAAGATTAAAGTTTCGGTTTTATTCATCATTCTCAATTCTAATACAATTATTATAAATTTTTTTTTAGTACTTCTATATCTTTTTTATAGAAGGATTTATCAAGAATTTCAGAGTAAAATCAATTTTGGCTAGAGCTTCTTCATTACGCCCAAACCTCTTGCTGCGGAAGATCTGCTGGTTATCAGATGTAGACAATACGATAGGGGAGAGCAATTTGTACTGCAATTTGTATAATTTGATCAATACGATAATTAACTTCTGTTACAGTTCATTATCTTGATGAAAGAACACCTTATTCTTCTTATATTCTTTAAATTTCACTTACAAGTTTTGATTGAAGATGTCTTCTCATTTTACTTAGATACCTATGTTGAAATAGCTGTCAAAATCATAAACTTCCTTTTATTTAGATCAAACACGTTACTCACAATACAAAGAGTGTACCAACTTTAATTTTACATAAATTAAAGTTTAAACCTTTTGCTGATATTTTTAAGAGTTCAACAACGTCTTCCAACTTTAATTTATTTACATAAAAATTCGTTTTAAAGAATAAAATGGTTCATAACATTAGTCAGGCTAATGTAAGTGAAATTCGACCTTCGTATACCACTTCGTAGTTAGTCTGGGAAGAGCAAATGTATCCAAACCAATTAAATCAAGAATTGTAACGAAATATTGTTTCTTACCATTTAACAGAGCAACACAATATATTTTTTCAGTTAGTTTCTGGACATATAGATATTGAAAGCAATGAACTAGCATATAGTATAAGAGGATCAGAATAGGTTCCGTAATGGACATAAATAAGACCGATAATTTAATATATACAACGATGCGGAAACTATTTAGCTGTTTATATGGAGTCACCATTGCGTCTACGAATTGTTGAAACTAGTATCGTATGGCTTACATTATTTTAGGTTTCAAAAAGCCTACAGTGCGTGTGATTACTGGTGTGGAAGCCATAAATTGTTTTCCATATATCTCCTTGAAACTACAGCCCAAGTGATTTTATTATCTATAGCGAAGATATACTTATCGGATCTTTTTAACTTAATCTGGAAGCCTGCAAATGGCTTTACAAGAACAATAGATGTACTAAGCGGATATAGTGATACTTTTATTAATACGCCTTCTCTTAAGCTAACTTAACCTAACCTAACTGTGGGCGACTTTTTGTCATTGTAGTATGTAAGACTTCTATTAAATTAAGAATAGTGTCGTTCTAAAATTGTGCAAGCCATTCTTTTCCCTCGTATTCAGAATTTTAAATTTCAAATTCAGAGATCCCATAATACTTAAGCTGTGTAGAAGTTTTTTCAAATTATCATTTGAAGATGCCAATAAATAGTCCGTATTATATATATATATTATTGATTTTAACACGATGTATAATTTCTACATATATTTTAATTCATGAAATAAATTATTTTAAATAATTATCTTCAATGTTTTTATTTCAGATTTTAAGTTTATTTTTCATAATATGGTTTGGAATTGTGTTGGGTTATATGGTGCACGTGGATAATGACGTAGGATACCAAATATTGCCAATAGTTGTCATTGTCATGGCCAGTATATGTTTTATAGCATCTTTCCTTGGTTGCTTTGGCAGCATAAGAAATAATATTTGTCTATTAAAAACTGTAAGTATTTTTAATTATTTAAATTTATATAAAATGTTATTTAATTTTAATTTTCTTTGCAGTACTCTATCGTAATGATCATACTATGCTGTATCGAAGTAATCGTTATTATATTAATATTTGTCACACGTCAACAAATTAGTAAAACGGATGTTAACAGTAAAGATATGGCTAATATAATTGGGGGTATTAGTATAGGTATAGCAGGAATAGAAGCATTGGCTGCTTTATCTGGATTTTATTTAATTAAAAGTATAAGAAATAATCGTATTCAGACATCAGTTGAGGAGTTCCAAAATTATTAGGCCAATTTTTATTTCTTTAGCAACTTTAAAACAATAAATTCAAAGCTTGATTAGAAGATATATTATATTATAATAAATAATCACACAGATAGTTAAATTTGTAATTTTATTCTTGATTTTGTAAGCATTGGAAGTGATATGTATTACAATATAGAGGTACAAATACTATTACTGTATAAATAAAATATTTTATACAATTTTAAAATTATATTATCTGCTTATTTAGTATTTATTATTTAATTTTATCATACATTACTTACAAATAATTTTCGGACAAGAGTTAACACAAGGCCAACGTTAGGCATAGATTTCTGAAAAAAAAACTTAAAAAATGTATTTGATTAAGCATTGTACTCTCTAGACATGGTACGTGAGTTTTTTTATTCTCGAAGTTTAAATTTCCAGGAAAGTCTTTTGAGTTTATTACAGCTGTATAAGAAAATTAACTAAAGGTTATTTTAAAGACCATACATATTTATTATTATGTCAGGTGCAAACAATAACTCTTCATTATACTTCGTTCAGTATTAAACTATTGCATTTTGCTCTATTCGTCATCACTGAACAATTTTTTTTATTATAGTCATATTCAGAAAAATCTTAATCTTTTTCAAATTAGTGTTTAATTTCTCGTCCATCAAATCTTTGTGGAATATTATATACTATATAAGAGAAAGAGATGCTCCTGGTATATGTAAAGATGTTCCTGTATCTTTCTTGTATAGTCTGCATTCATCGGCTTCTTCAGACCAAATCTAACACAACCTACGAAAAACGTGTGGAAGATTGAGTTAAGCGCTGCTGTACTGCACTCCAACGGGTCGATCGATTGATTTATATATATTTAGTGTTTTATTAAATAATTCTAAATACTTTATCAAAAGATTGTATTATGCTCCTGATATTTTTAAGTTAAGTAGAAAAAAATAAACGGCATCTTGATGCTATAGAGAAAGTATGACCGTCTTTCTGTTGTAGAAGTAGAAGTTTACTAACCATGCTCTAAATCGTTGCATAAAATAAATGCAATATAATAATTAATGTAAAAGAATTGTTAATACGATATTGCAAAAATAAAAAAAAAATAAACAAATATGGTTAGTCAAATTATGTTTTTATAACTGAAAAGGAAGTATATTTTTCTTTATGAAATTTATCAAGGTTTTTTCAAATTGTCCGTCAATTTTCCAGAAACCTTTAATTACTGTAAAATTTTTTGATCAATTTTTTCTCTGGTTTTCGTATATCAATATCTTATAAGCGTATAAATATTTTTTAAACATTTTTCATTTACCAGGAACAGTTTTCCCACAGCTCGCCTTTGAAATTAATTACCTATTGTTGTTGACAGGGAAAAAATTATGAAATATATATCTGTTGTATATCTTCAATTATTTGAATAATATGTATAATATAAATAGGTATTATATTAATTATTAAATAAATGTTCAATATAAGTGCAATATTTAATTAATATCATTGGTTTAAAAATTTTTTTTAATTGAAAACATTGCCAATATCAAATAATAAACTTAGAGCTTTTTCATTAATCTGACATATTCAATAAAAGTTTGTGAAACTTTTGACACTTTAGATAATGTCAAATATATATAGCGAAATGATAAAAAAAATGTTTTAGTTAAATTTGTTAAGAGTTTAAGTTACAAAGTCAAATTTTAGTTTAAGGTTTCAGCAGTTCCACACGTAAAGATACTTCATGTATTTCGAATGTTTACTATCGAAATTTAGAATATTAGTATGGGTATGTTTAATGTATAAAAATCTTGTTATTGATAACATGTTTTGGTATAAAACATATTTAATTTTATTAAAAATATTTATATAAATATAATATATTAAACTAAAATTAATTAATTTTTGTCACTGCATACTATTTACAGCACAGACTTTATAATATATTCTATTAATAAAAACAGGTTGTACTTAAACTTTTACCTAAAAATAAAAGGTTCAGTATTTGATAAGTACATTGTGTACCTAACGTTAGCATAGACATAGTATATATTTCTATTACAGTCTTCATACATCTCTACGGCGAATCTCCGGCTAATACCAAGAAGAGATAAACTATATTCAAGGAAGTGAGAAGTGAAAGTGTTGAATATTAAAATGATATCCTTTCTGCTTAGCAATAATATCAAATTCTCATATTATAAAATAAAAATATATATCTATGGTTTTACATGTTGAAGGAGAAGTTGAACTCTATTACGTTCGATTGCACTTATTTGACGTAAAAATTTTTAAAAATGAACAAAAATTGTGAAAAGCAATTACTAATAAAACTGAAATACATTAAATTAAAGCTTCTTGAATTAAGCGATTATGAAAAAAAAACAACAAAAATACACAGATAAATTGTATCCACGGAAAAAAATGCTTGTTATCAATGATTGATACAATCACTAATTAATTGAAAGAGTTAAAATAGAAAATTAATTTTTGTGAACAAGGAAGCTTTTAAAAAGTTCTTCTTTAATTTGTTTACTTCATATCATATATCTGCAATAACTGATAATATTAAACAATTTTTAATTCAAGGACCAATAAATGGACTTCTGTGCCGCATATAAAATGGTTTCCAATATAAATGATCATGTGTGAATCTCGTTAATTTTCTTAAAATAATATTAGAACAGTCAGTGGAGATTATCTTTTTTTACTTATTTTTATAGGCTTTGAACTGATTTTGGATACCTTAATTGAGTAGGCCTTGTGGAATGCCTTAGCATGCATTAAGATTCCCGATGAAATTATTTTTGAAACTTCATAATTTAAAATATGCATTCGTTTTATAAATTAACAAAGTGTAAATGTATCAAGAAAGTATTGAAAAGAAAGCCCTCCATAATAATAATGGAAAAGAGATGGGCATTGTCTCAACTCGTTGTATTTGATATAATTAAAGATAAAGCAAATGAGAACTTACCGACACAAATTTAATGAAGTCCATTTAAGGTTCTAGGAGATTAAAAATATGCGGACTATATTTGTCTGCTAATTAATAGTTTTAAACATATGAAAAATAAACTGTTAATAATTATTAAAATTAAATTTAAAACATTAATCAATCTACTGATAATAATCAACTTTACATAAACAAATAAAAAACAAATATACTTTAATGTTCAAAAACATATGGGATATATCAAAACTTAATCAAATATCAAGGAGTAATAGTGGATATTAGTCTTCTGATAACTAGTCACATCATTACGAAATCATTATCAAATTGCAAACTCCAAATTAATTTTACAAATAAAAGTTGTATCTTGTACATATGATATAGCTCTACAATTTAATATTTTATTATAATTTACTTTAATTTTTTTAAAGTTTAACTTACTTTTCGGACTCTCACTTTCAAATTTATAACATTACTATTAATTTATGTTAATGTTTCTAATTTCAATTTTATTCTCGGAGCTTTCCAATTGACGATATATAGTACAAAAATATTATTAAATAATGATTATAAAACCGGAGACACCTGAGTTATAAAACAAATGTACTGGGGAAGTATTCAAAACTGTTCTATCGATATCCTAAAGAACTGTTAATTCTGATGCAGTTATTCTGCTATTCGTCTATAATCATTTTAATAGTACATCAGTATATAGTTTATAACATATTACCAATCAGAAATGCTAACAGATGACTTTAATGCAAATACCTATATTTAAAAAGTTTTGTTTAGTTTAAATTTCACTCTATATACCATATTAATTCAATTTGTATTCTATATCATTGAATACATTGTAATATTAATTTATAATCGATTATTTTTTTTACTGTCTTTAATTAGATAAGTGGTTTTCTGCAAATTATATTTGGATCCATTATATTGGGTGATTTAGTGGATACATATTCTCCAGATGGTTCGGTACACACAAGAACACTACCCGCTTTAATTGTAGTGTTAGGTTGTTTAATGGTTATAGTTGCAGTTTTTGGTTGTTACACCAGAGATAATGTCCTGTTCACAATACTCGTAAATATAGCTAAATTGTTTTTTTAATAATTGTTTTAATTTTAATAATAATTTAATTTTTTTCTAGTATATAGTTTTTATGTTTATATTATTTTGTTTACAAATTGCTTTGCTTGCTTGGAGTTGCAGTAGCAAAACATCATACCTAAATGCTATATCAGCGCTGTTAACACAAACCTGGAAAGATAATACTTTAGGAAATGGATATCCGATGAATGCGACTCAAATCAATGTAAGTACTCAATATATCTCATTTAATTTCTATTAATTTTTATTAATTAAATATTTCGATTTTTTTTAGTTCGATTGCTGTGGACTAGAAGGTTATACCGATTATGAGTCTAATAATATGGTTGTGCCACCTTCCTGTTGTGGTCATGATACAAATGTCGCATGTCCATTAACCGCCTATCAATATAAAATAGGCTGTGAAGATAGTTTTTTAAATTTCTGGAGTGGAAATTTCGAAATAACTAAATATGGCAGCATTTCTATTATGTTAGTAGAGTTTTTCGCGTTACTTTATTCTGTTTTATTGGTTAATAATTTAAGAAAAACCTTCAGCGATGATTTGTATTTAGTAACTAATTAATACATAATTACCTGTTATAGTTTTTAAGCTGGCCGTCCTTATAAATATACCATACAAAAATATATCATTTACTCATATTGACAAAATAATCAGACTTTTTAATTACTATAAATTATAGCATTAAATAAGAGCAACTAATAGGTTAACATAGACCTTATCTATAGGTTAGCATAATGTAAATATGAATGACCTTAAGTTTCGATAGAAATTTTTAAATTTCTTAATGCAATCATGTTAAGTAATAAAGCTTAATAGTTTTTTAATCATTGTTAGAATATAAAATGTTTGCCGGGGTTGTTTAAAATCAAATATTTATATATTATGTTACAACACATCTCTTCTTTTATGGCAAGAAATGAATTAATAAATAATATCAAGATTATGGTTTAAACTAATATCTGTTTTATTTATTTAAATAAAAAAAATTTTAAATATTTACTCTAAAAATTTCAAAACATCACGTTCCTCAAATGCTTTTATTTTATATATTCTCCTATAATTTCGATTAAGTTACATGACGTACCAATCCAGTGCATAAGACTCAATATTTATTATAAAATTTTTTAATACATATTTTTGAATAATTTTCTCTAACCCCAAAACTGCTGTATACTTAACGATTCCATTGAGAATAACGATTCCTCTGTCTATTCTTCTGTCTAGTTCTCCTACTTCTGCGTTTGGTCAGAATAGTCTACCGACTTATTGCTATGGTTTCCTGCTGTCAGTAAGAATAATAAGCATGTACTGTGTAGCATGTACTAAGTTTGAGTCTTAGTACATGTATTTTTAATAGGCTAACTAATAAGATACAACGATAATCAATGTAGGCCTTATAAACAAAAAGTAAATAATTTAGCGTACATATGTACGAGTTTGCATCTAATAAAAATATTTGAAGAACTGAAATTTATTTTTAATTGCCATATTAGACATAAACTAGATATGATAAAAAAAGATAATAAACATATTTATTATGAGGTGTTGAAAGTTCACCAGTTATCTAAATATATGCAGGCATGTTTTTTTATTTTCTTGGAGTTTTAATATATGAATTTATTTTTTTAATAAAAGTAGTAAAATATATATACTGACAAGATAGATACTGAATATTCTTTATATAAACAGTTTTATTGCATATAAATTATTTATGTATTAAATATATTTTAGCTATATATAGACTAATGCCCTTGCAGCATTTATTTTATAAGGAAACTGTACTATAAGTCAAATATTTCATTATTTTGTCAGTTCTCAATACAGACTGATTTATATAGATAATTTCAATTTACCGTGTTAATTACGAACATATGTATTATCGTTTCTATGATCCCTGACGTCTTCCTTACTTCTTTACAAATATTTTTATAAATTTAACGTGATTACATTTAGCTATTAGTAAAAGTCATGAAGTTTACATTAGCTCTAAGGGAGCTCACTAAATACATAATCAATAAAATATTAATATTAAAAGTTTTTAAAAAAACTTCCATCGATAAAATTTCTTCTAATTTTGTATATTACATATTATTATTTTTTTTTTTTTCGATATAACTGTTGTTTCTGTTGAATGAGTGAATGCAAAAGTATGAATGTATGTAAATATCAAGCTTGTTAAGAAACAAATTTAATATTATTAACTTATTTTAAATTTAAAGTTCTCGTTAATTGTGCATTTAGTTAGTTAAGGTAAGGTAATACCGGCAATCCACTTACGCCGATAGGCCCTCTGTGCTACCGTACAATTAAAAACCTAAGGATTGGAACCACTTAGAACTTAGAGGTCTTGCAGTTCGCCAAGATCTTTGAAAAAGAAAGCCCTTATAGTATTAAGGCGGCGCCGTACATGTGGCAGACAGGCGCAAAGCAGGTGGGAGGCACCATCTCACCACAACTGCGGTAGATATGGTTGAAAGAGAGATTTAGTTTCCTCGCATGGTTACCTAAAATACAATGATTTATAAGAAACCCTACCACAAGTCTGAAATCTCTATGGAGCATCTCAATGAGAGAGTTTTTTCATTGGAACGTGGCCAAACTGCATAGAGATGCTTGCATATCGGTGAGTCTTCCCATTTTTTATTAAAAAGTTTGGCACAGGAAAAGGTCAGTGCCAATTGGTGTGTCAATGATATGCCCAGATTATGTAGGTGTTCCGAGTGGTTTTCTCGGAACAGCACTCCGTCTGCTTTGTAATTGCCAAAAATATCCCTAACACCGGGAACCGAGATTAAAGAAATATTGAACAGCGTCGACATTTCATTTAGAGATGTGTACCAGTCAAAGATTGTTTTAGATGAAAATTGGACTAAGTATGTATATATTCCTATCAAGTATATCATCTACATCTATCTTCTGTTTTAACTTGGAATATCAATGATGCGTAAAGTTTCTTCAATAGATTGTAGATGGTTCTAATATCAGTTTGACGAAACTGCTTTGTTATTTGAAAAATTTTTGTTTGCTCTTTATCCGAAAAGCTGGTTTAAATAATATTATAGGTCAGGTTAGAATAGGTTAATCTAATTGACTAAACTGCTAATATTTTATATCAGTAATTTCTGCGTTCCCATAATGGAGTTCCCATAATGGTTATTTCTGAGATAAAGCAAAGTTGAATCCAGACCCAGCAAACCTTGAATCCAGAACTACTATAAAAACAAAAAATTGTAATAATTATACTTATTTGTTATTGAAATATTTTTTCAAATAGTATTATTTATCATATTTTTTCAAAAATGTCTTGGAGTTATAATAAAAATTTTAAGTTGTCTTCAAAGACTTATTCAAAGAATCAAAAAAGTTATTATAAATTAATGTGATCTTTATAAAAAGAAAAGTATTGGTTCCATCCGTGTATAATTGTATCTGATCATTTTAAAGATTAATATTTCTAAAATCATATCATAAATAGAGTTACTTCTTAAAAGCCGCAGTATAGGAAAAAAAAATAAATAGATTTTGGACAAAATATATTAATGATCATTTTTATAAATGAAAAAAAATTTGCCCTACTCCTCTGTGTATAAGAGCTTTTTTAAAGTTTTTTTCGTTCTCATAAAGATAAAATTGATAAGGAAAGTAACTAAAAAATGAGTTCAATACATCAATTTCAGGTATTCAGTTCAGTAATAATTGAACCTTGAAAAAGTAGGTTTGTGTATCGACAGGAAAATTTCCAATAAAGGTTTTAATAAAAGTATCTCAAATTTAAGTAAATTTTTTAAAAATTAATTTGCCGAAATAAAAAAATTATTTTTGTTTGATCCAAAATAAAATTTTTATAAACAGTAAAAATGGACTGCGGTGGGGTATTCGTTAAATACGTGCTTTTCATATTCAACATACTTTTTGTGGTGAGTAACTAAGTTTAATTCTGGATACTTCCGTGGTTGCGAAAGGCAGTTAGTTTACAGATACTATGTTATATAATATCGCACTCTAACCAAAATTAAACAATTGCTTCAATTGAAGAGTTTTTATTAAATTTTATTTAAGTTTTTATGTAAAAAAGTTTGCAAAAGTCTCAACTAAAAATGTGTGTTATCATTAGGCGTATGTAGAAATCTGTTTATTCCATTTTTTATTGATAGATACTAATACTTTTGTACGCAAACTTATCTTATCTTTGCCTTAATGTTAATTGAAAATGTTTATTTTTGATAAAAAAATGTTGTTAGTGTAAACAAATAATTTTCAGTTAGTAGAAATGGCAATTTCTATTGACTAATGTGTTATGTGACTAATACTCATTATTAATACTAGTCAAATTACTCGTACATATTTCCCAGCTGACGTCATAGAACTTCATGTCGGAAGATATATTTATTTGTTATTAGTGCAATTAATTCTTCGAATTAAAACGGAATTTCTTTGTAATTTTTTTTGATCAATGCGACAAAAATAGGTTCAAGTAGTAATAAAACCATGAATAGGAGTCATTGCACTTAAATATTACTTTCGTTTTTCTCTTTTCAATTGTATCTAATAGCACTTTTGATCAGTTTTTTTTATTAAAATTTAAACAAAAAATAAATTACATTTTGTTTAACTTTCTTTTTTAATCAAATTCTTGATTCATTTCTTTGATTTACTAGACTTTGATTTTAGTAAATCAAAGTCTTTACGTTAACAGTCTTCATTGACTCAAGCTTGTGATGCTTAATAACGATCAATTATAAATAAAATTATAATTGTCTTTTTAAGTTATATTTGTATTATAGATATTATAAATTTATATTATTATAGATTAATATTATAGATTTATTAGAACAATAAAGGATCTACGTTGTGGGAAATTACTCATATTTTCGACTCCCATTCATGCCTTCTGTCCCTTTTTCTTTAGTCAAAAAGAACGGCGATCATCCCTTTTCAAAGTCTGATTTACAATTCTTTTAAAAACATGAAATCTATCTAAAAATTCATATCAGAATATTTTGATCTTCACATTTCATTTAACAAATTCTACAGATTCCATGCAAATAATAATTTACATAATTACATAATTTACCCTATTTTATCTATTTTATGAGTACTTCATATTATATCCAACCGAAATTTATATCTTCATTAATTTTCAATTTTCTGGTCCAGTTCAGCCTGTACTTTCTTGTCACTGAGGTACTCTAATAATATTTTTGTTATATCCATGTTATTAAAAAAAATCAATAATCTTTGAACTCTGGGAATAATAACATTAAAGTCAAATTTTGATTTAAATATCTATTTATAGGTTATAATCTATGATCTTCCTCATTTTTTTAGTCATATCCTGTTTCTAGTCAGCTTTACTTTACGGTATATTTAGATTCGATTAACCGAGGTTCTCTATTCGTTAATTTAGTTGTTAATATTATTTTCTCTCCGGCAATACCAGAGAAGACGGATTATTGCAGTTTTATGGCGATAGGAAAAGAATATATATTTCTACCATTATTTAATATTATGTTGTTTTAGTTACAATAAATTCTCCCGTTGTTAAAAATTCTGTTGATGTCATCTTCTTTGCGATATTTAGAGCTCTAACGAGTATTGTAAGCGGCAATTTACCGTCAATGACAAGTGGGTCTGAGATATATACCTAGTCCCTCCAGATTTTCTCTTACTCAAAGAATAACGAAGGTATTTTACTCGAGTTGTGATTGACTAGCCTGAGCATAGTTCCATATCGACCTGTGATGCAATATTCCAAAAGAAGGAATATCATTTTGGATATATGGTATTCATTTTATTCGATTATTCATAGCTTTTATCACACGTATTCAGTGCATAAATAAAAAAACAACTGAACAATCATTAAATTAACTTTTATTCTACTTTGCTTTTTATCTACTACCTAATTAAATACTTTTTATTCACTTCTATACTTTAATTTATATGATTCGAACATAAATTTAAATAGTCTGCCACAGTTCTGCGGGGAGAAAGAGAGAGAGAGAGTTGTGCAGATTATAAGAAAGACTGTCATCTTAGCTGTTGTCAATATTTTTAATCGTCAAAAATTACTAAATCTTTTCGTAGGATCAACATTCCGTTAATGTACGTCTGTTTTTATATGGGAATACTAGGAAATCAATACGTATATTAATATGTATTTATATTTCATATTTCCCATACTATTACAACTGTTGCTCAGATATGAAATGGAGTGATGACATCCAGTTTAATATGACTCGTAGACATATTACCTTCGTGGTGGGCTTGACATAATATTTTTCCTGCTCAATGTTGGCAATATTAATAAATAATTTTATCTGTCACATAACATAAATAACAGTATTGAATACAGCACGACTGATAAATATGTATATTTCTTTAAATGCGATAAGAAGTGTTTGAGTGTTATTTAGGTAATATATTATTTAGAAATTATTTGCAAAAACACATTTGCAATAAAAACAATGTCTCTCCTCAAGTTTCATAACTAATAAAGTTAAATATTCACTTGTAAAAATAATTTTAATTTCATTCGTATATATGGGGTTTACTTATTTGGGTATTCAGATTCAGTATTTTTTGGTTCCTGTGCACTTTAGGTACAATGTTTTTTCACTCAACATTATTCATAAATTTTGGAAAAATATGAAAAGAGAGTTAAATAATGGAATATATTTATACTAAAGTGTTACACATACACTTATTATATCGATGATGAGTAAGAATTGCTTTAATATATCAATTCATGAACTTTGTTCTATTAGAGTTTTTAATTGCAATACAATATACAATCGAGTTATTCATATTTTGATATTAAAAGTTTTCGCATGGTAAAGGAGCAAGTTCAAAAGAGGAGGGGTTAACATATATATGAAAGCTGTAGATTGTGATATTTTTAATAATTCTATATCAAGAATGAATTGGTAAAATTACTAAAGATTACATATTCATATCTAAACAGGTTTTATTAAGATACAAAAATATTTTTAATTAAAGATATAATTCCAAATTATTTTCTTTGAAACTAAAACTAAAAATTTTTTTTGGATGTAAAAGCTACTTGAAGCTCTATAAGTTCAAGCATTTTTTAAAGATTTTAAAGCGTATTTTTAGACACGAACTTAGCGGAATTTAAGCGAAGAGCTATTTTCAAAAAACCATTTTTGCTTTATTAAATTCGAATTTATATAAAAGCATTCATTGACTCGGAATCTATTCGTTTGCTTATTATTCAAATCTTTCCATATTTATCTGAATAAAACAGTTCCTTGTAAGTAACGTGGTAAGTCACACAATAGCAAAGTTAAAGTAAATATTTGGCTAAAAATTAGATGCCTAGACTGTTTTTACCTTTTTGAGTTTTCGGTTGATTTGAACTCTTTGACTATTATTATTTCCTTTTTGATACATGTAAAAATTGTCACTTATTATGGTTGCATTCTTAATCCGATTAATTGCTTATACCTTTTACAAGCTATATAATATTTATGCTATATTATTATTTCTATAGTAAAGATTGTGTTAAAAATTACATGTATATAAACCATTTTTTATTTTTTAGGTATGTGGAATTTTATTAATAGTTTTTGGATCAATAATGCTTTCGCATATAGGCGAATTCGATGGTTTTGAACAGACTTTCCAAGCACATAGTGTACCTATAGTGATTGTGGTACTTGGATGTGTTGTCTTCATTATAGCATTTTTGGGTTGCTGTGGTGCTATACGTGAGAACTCATGTTGTACAATGACGGTAAGTATTAATGTATTATAGTAATGTCCAATTTTATAATATAAATTATTTATTTTTAGTATTCCGTCTTTATGTTTGTCTTGTTCTTATGTCAATTGGCTTTGATAATTTATGTGTGGTGTGAACGTGAGAAATTCTTAGCAGATATGAAAGTAGTTGTGTCAAAAATATGGGAACAACGTCAAACCGATCAGAAAGTCATGGATGCTTTGCAATTGAGCGTAGGTGTCATAAAGTTTGAATTTTATTTTTATTATAGTTAATTTCTTACAGTTCAACTGCTGCGGAAAGAATACCTTCTTGGATTATTATAATGAAACTATACCAAAATCATGTTGTGGACCTAATGCTACATCTTGCAGCAAAGTGGAAGCTATGCTTAAACCTGGTTGTACCACTGCCTTTGAGAACTTCTGGAAGAAGAATATAGATATCATACGATATGCGGGTCTTGGAGTTGCTGCTGTTGAAGTAAATAACTTTTATACACTTCTAATGTTTCCTTATTATTTACGTATTGCTTTTATTTTTCAGCTCATTGCATTTATATTCGCCTGCTGTTTAGCAAATCAAGTTCGTAATAATATTAGAAGATCCAATTACTAAATTTTCATTCATATTGATATCGAAAATATTTTCTAAACGAACAATTATTTTATTTATTCATAATTATTGTTTAAATTTACTAAATTACTAAAGTTGCTATATCATAATTCATAAAATATTAAAATTGTATATTTAAACGTGCTGACTTAAGTGGATTCTTCATATATGTATAAAGAGTATAAATATACAATTTTCAAATAAAATAAATCTTTTTCTCAAATAAATAACAACAAAAAATTTTGATAAAAATTTCAATTTTTACAATAATATTTTATTTATTTTTATTAATTTTTCTAAAAACCAATTACTAATGGCTTTTTCTTTAATGGTACGTTACAAAAATATAAAATATCATATGAAATTTTTTTTTTATGACTAATAAAGTACTATCTAGAAAGTATTCCATTGATAGTAGAACTGAGTATTTTTATTCCGAACAAGTTTCCAAAGAGAGTTTCTATCTTCTATTAATTAAGTTATTTATTAAGTACTTATTGTGATAAGAGTTCACATGATCATTATTCGTTATAAAAAGTTGTTAAATACATTAAAAAAGTATATTATTTTTTATAACACAACATCTCAAGGGTTTACATTACCACTTACCTAAGCTGACTTTGTCATATAGAAATAGGCACAACAAAGTTTGAACTTTTACCAAAACTTAGCGTTATTTAATACCTTTCCCTGAATACAGTGCAAAAAATAATACGTTGTCGATAATTTTTTGGTACAAAAATAGCAAAATGACAGATTTTGAAAATATTATATTCCTAGAGCCAAGTTAACAACGTTGCTGTGAAAATTGGGTTGTTATATATGAAGAAATTTTAAAAAATGATTTATTTGTTGAACTTATTCAGAGATATTTAAAATTTGAGTTGAAATATTGAAATGATATTTATTTATTCTATTTCTTGAGCATATTTTTTATACTTTGGAAATTGAAATTGTTTATAGAGCTCAAATTTAGCAAAATTGAACTACTCTATCTTTGAGTTCTTTATTACTAATGATAGCTCAATTAATATTTGCGTGCAAATTGGTACCGTTTCTAGATTTTTCTAAAAATAAACTTTTTCAAATAATCTATATTAGCTAAATTTTTTTTCTATAAATTTAAAAATAAGCATATAATTTTTATATACAATTGGAAAGATTTTTCAAAATTCTGTAAATATCACGCATTTTTATTCAGTTTGTTTATTTAAAAAAAAAAGCCATAGATTTTTCAATATATATTAATATATAACAACCCAGATTTTCATAATAACGTCTCCAGCTGATTGCTCATCAATATATTAAAAAAAAGTAAAAACTGCCCGAAACGATATTGTAAATGTTTGACGTTTGGAAATCAACTTTATCATATTTCGTTCACTAATGTTCGTAATGTAAACATAGTATAAGCATAATAAATTCCTTTTAAATGTAGGCACAAATAAAACATATTTAAGTTGTGGTAAAGGTAGGAAATTAACAATTAAAATATGAGTCTCTATAATAAAACATGTGTTTTGGTCAAGGGCAGAGAGACAGAGAGAGAGAGAGAGAGAGAGAGAGAGAGCACCAAATTGCCGTACCCATTCGTTATATGACTGTAATACAGATATTTTTTAAATCTTCAGAAAAATTAAAAATTCTTCTATAACTTTATATCGTGAAATTTGATGTTTTAGGTTTTATTGACTAAGATATAAAAAACGATTTCACAATGTAACTATCACAGCACAAAAGAGAATAAAAATCGTTAGTACTTCGAAAAATTTCGTTGATTTCGTTAAATTTTAATATGTAATAAATTTTAAGTAATATACATTCATACACAAAGCCAACCAAAAAAAGTTGTATTAACGAAAGTTTCCTTTATTAATTTTAATTTTTGTATGCATGCATTGTATTTAAATAATAAATCCTTATTAATTAAATTATATGTATTTTAAAATATATAAAATATTGTGTAGATCATATGTAGTATTATATTAATAACATGTGTAATTAAGTTTTGTTTAAAAAAGTAGTGTTACTTTTCATGCGTGCAACCCTGTTTCATTTTCATTCTCACATATTCAACTTCACTTCAACTAATATTGAAAGTGGTTTCTGCTTGAACAAAACAATTTTCGTTTTCAGTTCGTTTTTGTACGCAGTTCGTATCAGTTGTTGGACGGTTCGTTCAGGCGCGTTGATTAAAAGTTTTTAAACAAATTTTGAATTTAAAAGGTAAGAAAAAAAATTAATTAAGAGACTAAACTATTTTTTTTTTGAAACTATAATGTGGTACAAAATTATTTATAAAGTACAGATTTTATAAAATAACCTAAAAGCGAAATGTAAATTACAATCTCTGTCAAGGATGTATGGGAGTCATGCTTAAGTGCCGTTAATTGCAATAGAACATAAATGCAAAAAAAAAACTCTTCCGAAGAATAAAAAAAAATAAAATTGTGCATAAATATGTGTGAAAATTAAGAAAATAAAAAATAACAAAGGAAACAGTAATTTAAGTTTTTTTGTTTTAATTTTTATTGTCTGCCTGCAAGCAAGTGTCAATGAACGTGTGAGTGGAAGCTGGGAAAATACGACAAAACCTTTGAAAAACAAATATTGCGTTTTAAATATAATAAGAAAATCGTGCAACATGAATTGAAAATCTAGAAAACAATTATTTTTATTTAAAAATAAAGTGGTTTTTTATAATTAGATATGTATGTAATTGACTACTAAAAGGAATTTGATTAAATAGTGTATTTAATGTTTTTTTGCGCTAAATGATTTCCTACATACTTTTCAGTTTGAATTTGCTTCCAAAACGATTTAAAAATTTTTTAAATTGATTTTTCTTATAGAAGACTCAAGCTGGTGCTGAAATATAAAAGAACATCTGCCCTTAAAATTATTTCATGAAAACATCAATTTCACAAAAACAATTTTATTGTCTTAAGTTATATTTCTTTACCTGAGCAATGCTAAGAATATACAGAAACAAAAAAGTAAAAATACAAAAATCAATTTTAAAACTATAAAAATTTTGTCGTAAATTTTTTTATTATTCACGTTTAATTTTCATTTTTTATTGCTCTTATATTAATAAATATTTATTTAAATAATTCTATTTTAATTTTAATAATTTTATTTTAATAATTTTATTGTTTTTCAATTAAATTATTTCCGCTAAAAACGGTTGTGTGTTGAAATAAAATAAAAAAAAAAATATTTAGCATCCTTGCTTATCTCATTCCCCTTTTCGCTTTTATAACAACAAAAATCCATAATTTTGTTGCTAAACTTGTTTTTGTTTGTTGATTGTTGACAGCGAAATAGAACACTATTGAGTTTCAATTTTTCGTATGTCAATATGTATGGCAAAATGCGTTCTTCTCATTAGCATTCATTCACTTTTTGTAAAATTATTTCGCTTTAATCCAGAAAAAATCATATGATGTGACCTTGTCCTGTTATTGCATAATTGTACTAATGAGAAATGTATCTGTTTATTAAATGTCTGACTAATCCCCATATCAAAAGACAAGTATAAATATACTTAGAAAAGATAAGAACAGCATGGAAAATCTTATGCGATGAACACTGGGAAGAAGTGATTTACAAGGTACTTGAATTTCATGTGCCCGTGTGGAACGCAATAAGAATGAGTCATTTAAGTAAACAACTTGAGGATTTAATTGGTTTATGTTCTACAAGCTTAACAAAAAAAAAACAATAATTCATGCATGGCTTCCGTATTTTTCAATTAGCAGATTAAATTTTTATTAAATTTCCTTTGCTAAGTGCACTGGATGAGATTTAAATTATCTCGCGCGTATAAACTAGAAGAGATAATAAAAGCAATCAATATTTATTTTATTAATAATGAATAACAATTGTATTAATTCTACGTATAATCAAAATTCTACATATTGAATTCCTATTTAATCTTATTTAAAAGATTTAAAATTAAATAAAAATAAAAAATTAAAGTAAAAAATGTATTTGATTCTGTGGATGCTCATATATATTACATATATTACACAGTTTAAAAACAAATGCAATCTATTATATATGTATTTCACAAAGGTAATACACTTTTATAAATTCACCTAAATGATTCAATATAATTTTTAAACGGAACACTTATTACTGTGAAATGTACTCACAGTTATGTTTAGGTACTGTATTCTCCTAGTTTTATAAACTATTAATCGAAAAAACGCTCTAACATATATAGGTATAATTTAACTAGTTTTTAATGTTTTAATGGCTTAGATGAATCTAGCTCGCTAGGTATTAAGTCTATTTTTTTCTCTCTCCTGACTACTGAACTAAAATTTTCACAATGCTTCTCCATACATTTCTAAGAGGTGGTTTAGTAGGTTCAAATGTGAAGAGAAAACAAAATTTAGTCAAATTAGTATGCTTTGCATATTTACCCGGATTAACTCTCTTCTTCTCGCTTTGCAAGGTTCTTGCACACGGCTTACGATTAAACTACAGTAACTTTTCAAAAATTAAGTTGAGCCAATGGTTACTCATATATGACAGTCGTTAGTAGCGACAGACTAGTTTGGTTCTGCGTTGGGGATATATATGACCTCACATTATTGCTAAGATAAACTATTGAGAATATTCTGGACACAATGCTCTGTTTAGTTGATTACTTAAATTTAATATTGCCTTATTGTTCGCCCTGCCTTATGGAATCACATTAATATGGTTTGTTTAGCGAAAATCTCCAATTTTGTTACAACACATATATAATATTAACTATGTTTTATTTTAATCCTATATGCATTTGTGCTTAAAAAGGAATGCTTGCCATAATGCGGAACGTGGGAAAAAAATGGGTTTTAATAGAATATAAACATTTTAAGCAGTTGTTGGAGAACATTGAAAGAAGCTTCAGCTTATTTTGCTTTGGCAGAATATCGTGAAAATATATGCAATGAACATTCTGTTTTATTTAATCTTAATGATAATGACAGAACAGTTCATGTTGAGTTTTTCTGCGATGACTGATCTAAGATCTGGGTACCGCCCCGTGCGGCTAGAGATTATTCTGAGATTAGTTAGTGCTAAGTAGGGTAGGGTGCTCACTAATTATTGCTATATTCAGACATCAAACATTTTGATTTTGAGATCAATTAGATGAAGATATTTGCGAGTTGTTCACACAACTCTAAAAAGCATATATTGTTGACATTTTAAAACTTCCAATGTAGTTTTCACAACTGTACCGGTTTTATAAATTTCTTATGTTACTAAAAATATATGCCATTATTTCATTATTGAATATCAATTCCATCTTTGCTTCATATATATCTTCATTTAAAATAAATGAATTAAAATAACATCACTAATTTTTGAGACTTTATGCAAATTTATATGGAGAATACTGTATTAAGATTTTTAATAAAAGAAGCTGTGTCTGAGCAAAGTAGAACAAATGTTGATTAATTTTTTTAGAAATATGTAAACATTGTTATAAAAATGAGGCATATTCTTTTCCATATTTTTATTATATTATGTTATTAAATGTTATGTGAATTTTTTTTTACTAATTTTTATGTGCTGACCATAAGTATTTCTTCAGCCAAAATTAATAATCAACATCTAAAAATATTTCTCGCTTCACATTTCTTGTGGATCCCTTGTTAGTTACCTTGAAACTTTTTATATAATTATGCAAATTCAGTTGACTGGTTTTAAAGTTCATTTCACAAGAAATATTAAATTACAAATAGAAATTCAATATTTCTGAAATTTTCATTAAATGAAGATATGAACTGGATAGCACATAAATTTATTTCATTCATTTTAAGTTCTTGTAAATTACTTTAAATTTATATGTATTTTTGTTTTTCAGCAATTAAGGATTAAATTAATAAGATGGATTGTGGAACATCTACCGTTAAATATATTCTATTTATATTCAATACAATAGTGTCGGTAAGTAAATTAATTTAATTTAATGCATTAAATCGGTTACACATATTTTTTGGTTATTTTTGAGATACATACAAACTAAGAACTCAAATTTAAGTTAAACAAATTTATTTAAGATCTAAGTAGCATTATATAGATTGTGGAAAATTAGTTTAATCTATTGTTCTGAAATGTGTACAAATAGATGTGCAATATATTACTCAGGCGAGCAGACAAGAGGTATAAGCTTTAACTCCTTAACCCCCAAAAACCAATCATAGAATTTATTTATACATATGTATATTTATTATTAATGCATTATGACTGTTTAATAAGATAAAATTTTTTTAAAGTTACTTCAATTACCTAAAAAAAGTAATCAAATTAAATTTCTTAGATAAATACAATTTTTGCAGTCAGTTCATATGGGAGCTAAACCTGTCATATAGATTACCATTTTTTTTCTATTTCTTACTCTTATTTTTCAGTTAATGTGTTGAATTATAGGACCTCATTTATACCAGAAATCTGTCTATTGTTTGAACTGACACTTTATTTATTTCCCTGAACACTGCCCATATAAATTGATCGGCCTATTGTGGTTTTTGCCTTTTATAACATATATGTTTTTATCGTATTACCATTATTATCTAATATATATTTTATTTAAACGTTTTCTCTGATTGGATCATATATTTTTTATAAGATTTTCATTATAAAAATGACCAAATTGTTCGTGCCTACTTTTGTTAGCTTCTAGATTTCGCATCTTTTGGTAATAACGGATCTAATAAGGTTTTTGTATACTACCGTATTTGCTTTTATATTACTTTGCGTGAATAAAATAATATCTTAAATCGGCTTATACTTTATTATTTAAATCATTGAATCGCTGACTTTGTGCTCATTATACACTGGCCCTATCACTGAAGATACTGGATTCTTCGAAACAGTGTTTACCAATGATTATAGAATTAGTAGTTTTTTATCTTGCGTTATGTGCTTGTATTTCGTTTCTGTTTTTTATATTATTCTTCTCGTGGTTTTAAAATAAACAAATAATTTAATCATATTTTTATTTAAAAAAAATATAGATAACCGGTTTTGTTAATATTATTGTCAATATTTATAAATACATGCAATACATTTGCCAATTATTTCCATTTAAATTGCTTTGGAAATATTTTAAATATATATGTATATGTGCAAATACATAGATATGATGCAATTATATGTATCTATGTACTTTACCAATAATCGAGAATAATTTATTCTTAATGCTATTTGAAAATTCCCATTGCGCATACTACTCTTATGAAACCCCTAACCGTAATTACGTCTAATGAATTTATAAAGAAAAAAATCATGAAGCAATCAAGACGAGAAAAACTAAATAAAAGTTTTAAGAAATTTCGAAAAAAATGTTAAATGAATTTTATACGAAATACTAGAAGAAACTGTTTTATAAGAAAGAGGCAAATTAGATGGCTTAGGGTTGATAAAAAAATTTATGTTCACACAAGTAGGTACGCTTGTTGTCCAACATGTAGGGCAACCGGTAAGCTGTCGTCAAACCACTTGTGGCGTAATTTCACACGCTTTAGCGGCTTTTTTTGGTATTTTTATTTTATGTTCTGTCTTTTTAGATTATAAATTCTGAATCAACTTTCAGATTTTAGTAGTTTTTAGGACACAAATCACTCTGCAACATTTTTGTGTATGACTAGAATGATTTAGGGTTGCGTGTTCTATGTAAATATTTTGTAGAAATTATTTTTTGGTCGTAACATAAAGTTCTTTTTAGGTTAGGACGGCGGTGCTAACCTAAAAGTTGGGTTCCAACTTGTTTAGATTGCCGATTTTTAATATTTTTTTTTGGCTAAGTTAATCTATATAGGTATTTTTTTGTTAATTTATTGCTATAGAAGAACTTTTCATTTTTATATTTCATATATGTATGTAGTTATTCAAGCAAAAATGTGTCTTGATATTTTTATTAAACTTCAAACTTTTATTAAATTAAAAACTACTTTAGTCAAAAATAATATTTAGTCTTTATAAATTTATGTTTAACTTTAACTTTGCAAACTTATCAAACTTATTTAGCAACTCCTATTCTTTTCTCTCTTCTCTTATCTTATTTCTTTCTTTTCTTCTTATCTTGCTTTCATTTCAATCTGCTTTTATTTCACTGCCTTATCTCCCCTATTACACTACTTTATCCACATGTACATTTTTATATGTGTATATTTTTATATGTGTATATTTTTATATGAGTATATTTTTATAAGTATATATTTTTATATGTGTATATTTTTATATGCGTATATTTTTATATATGTATATTTTTATATATGTATATTTTTATATATGTATATTTTTATATATGTATATTTTTATATGTGTATATTTTTATATGTGTATATTTTTATAAATGTATATTTTTATATATCTATTTCTATATATATTTTTATATAATATAGAATAAAGTAAAATTTAATAATATAATATATACTATATAATACTTTAAAAATACTAATTTTTACTGATTATTGATTTTTATTATTTTTTTGTTGAGAAAATAATTAGGTGTTAAAAATATTAATTATTATTAACTATTAATTTTATATATATTGTTAAGAAATGACTTGAGTGTTTTGTTTATACATTTTTTATGTTAAATAATATATTTATTACTCAATCCCATAAAAATCCGGTTTAATTTAATTAGATGGGAAATTGGTTTCACATGTTTCTGTAGATTATACCAAAACCCGTCTTTCAACAAGAGACTGATACGCACTTCAGAAATATTTTGTCTGTGTACTTTTGTTGTCCAGACAACTTCATAAAACAAAATAAAACTTCATAAAATTACTGACATACAATACAATACTGTTTAGAATTTTTACTGAAAGTAGTAGAGAAGCGACTATATTTATATATAAAAAATGTTTGAATTTCAAGTTATATACTTTTATCGTATTTAGGTATTTATTTACACTTCATACATTTATATAGCAAACCATGAATTTCCGTTTATTTATTATTTTTGCATTTTCTTCAAATTTGATAAAGGGTATATTTTTTGTATTCCAGTGTTTAAGTTAATATTTATTTTATTTTACATTTAATCTCTCAAACACTTTTACTTTTGTAGACGTTCGCATTGCAGTTTCGTAATTTGAGCCCCATATTCCGTCCAACACTCTAGTTTTATTTTATTTGTTTATAGTAAACTAAAATTTTTATAAACATTACAATTTCAATAGTTAAATCCATTGCAGTATCTGCTGAGTTCTAAGTTTATTGAAAACTTAACGATAGTTTTGTTTATATAAAAAAATAACGCTGGAATGAATTTTAATATTGCCCAGCAAAGTATCTAACTAGCTTAAGCGGCTTCTTTAGTCGAGCTCTTCTTTTTGTTTTATTATTAAAGAATACTACAATTTCAAAGATTTTGTTTATATCTAAATCTTTTTGTTTGGAAATGTACATTTTTGTGATTGTGTTGAAGTATTCGCTTATTGTCTTTGCCTGTCTACCCATGATAATATATTGTATTTGAGCTGAGTTGCTCGCATTTGGGCGTTAAAAATTTTCAAGAGTAGCTGGATGACATCATCGCAACTTTAAACTCAGAATTAGCTTTTAAATCAGCAAAAAAAAAATAAATAAATAAAAGAAAAAAATCACAAAAATATTTTACACATCACAGTTTTTCTTTAATAAGAAACCAATTAGAATATCAAATGACTCTTATTTTTACTAGGAACACTATAATGAAATTTTGTGGTGCAATGAAATTTGCTGACTTTGACTGGGTTTAAAAGTGGGATTTTGTAGTTTTCAATACTTTATATTGAGGAAAAAAACAGACAAAAAAAAATTGGAGAAAACATTTTGTGGGGTCCTAAATACACTGGATTAATTTTGGGGGATCAATATTGTGGATTAACTTTTACTTGAGAACACAATAGATGAGTGATCATGTTAGGTATGTGTGTATAAAAGCATAGACCATAAAGCATAGATGCGAAAAAGTGTTATAAAACCCGCTTCAATCTGCTGCATTATTCTAGTAGGCCCAAGCACTACTAGTATGTTTAAGAAAGCACTGAATAACTCCAATAAATCGTTCCCTTATTGTGTTATTGTATGGAGATAGTGTGTTTAAATATTAGGTATATTTACGTTTAATCGTAATAGTAATAGTCTTTCGTAACAGTGTTAATAAATTTTTTATTTTTTAATTTAGAATTTATAATTAAATAATAAAGTAGTATAAAATGCATTTCAATATGCAATATTTTCAGTATTCATGGCTAGCAAAATGCTTCATACATTTCGCGTCAATATTTAATTTTCTATTAATAATTTTAACCTAAATAAAATGATTAAAAAATAAATAGTGAAGTACATATTATTCATTATTATTTTTGTACACATATGCATATGTATGTGGAGTATGAGGAGTAAATATACATATTTTTATAGACGATTCATTGTGTATTTTGGTGATTCATGACTCAAAACGTGTTAAAATGTTCGTAACTTTTAGTGTTAAGTTTTAATGTTAAAAAAGTTGCTCATATAATTTTATTTATAAAAATTAAATCACACACAAAAAATTAAATATCAAGATCAAAGTAGAGATTGAAAACTTCTTAACTTTATAATTTTTTTTTTATTGATTTTATTTATTTTCATATATTATTCATGTTTCTATATATAAAAATATGTATAATGTATTCTTAATTCTATTGAAACATTTTCAAAAAATTTACTATTTTATATAAATGATGGATGTGTAAAGCTTTTTTTTTTAAATTTTATAAAGTTGAATATTTATGAAGCTTTATTTCTGTTCATTTAAGTATCAAATTTAAAATTTGCGTGTATTTTTCTTATATAATTTTTTTAAATTAAGATTTGTTTTTTAAATTAAATTTTTTTTAAATTAGATTTTATTTATAATTAATTTTTTTTTTTAATTCAATATTTTTTGAAATTGAAATTTTTTTTAAATTCAATTTTTTTTAAAATTATTTTGTTTTTAAATTATATTTTTTTATTTATATATTTTTTTAAATTATTATTTTTTAAATCATATTTTTTTTAATTATATTTTTTTTTTGAATTTAAACTTAATAAAAAAGTATTTTTTTCGTTTATTCAATATTTTAAATTTTGTTAAATATTACAACAATAACACGTAGAACCAAAGCTAATAACAAATTAATTTTTTTTGCGAAAATACCTTTTAGTATATTTATTAATAATAAAATGTTTACATGCTACATTAAGTTGGACTAAGATGTGCCAGCGATCCTAAGAATCCATTCATTTAGACCTATAAGATTTTATATGTTTATTAATTTAGCGATAACAAAAAGTCACTTCATTTAGACCTATAAGATTTTATATGTTGATTAATTTAGCGATAACAAAAATTCACTTGTTTTTATTTCACCTGATTTCATCGTTATATATATGCTTTATTTATAATGGTTAGGATTATATAAAGTGTTAAATGATTTTTTTTTCTGAGTTTTCATCGCTACAACTGGAATACCGATTTTTGAGGTGTGTAAGCAAATGTTAAGTGATAACACCTATAGGTATCAGAAATAATATCCCATTAAAAGAAACCTATGTGATTTTTTATATTTCATGCCCAATAAATATTGTTTAATATGTTTGATTTGTCTCATATTTCATCTTTGTGGCTATAACTTTAAATGGGACTATGTGTTATTTTTCTTCTATCTCTATCCATACCCCTACTTATATAATTAATGTAAAATTATTTGCAACTTAAAGAATCCTAAAAAAATTTTCGTATACGAAAAATTTACTGATTTTAATTTCTTCAACCTACGGGCTTTAAGATCTTTTGTTGTATTTGTGTTTGAATTCATAATTCTGTCATTTTATTCATTCTTTCCATCAAGTCGTTATGTATCATTTTTTCAGTTTTAATGAATAGTAATTTGTTTAATTCAAGTTTTTTTTTTTAAATATAAACTCAAATACTCTTGGTATTAATATACGAGTAGCTTAGTACAGTTGAATGTATTGTCATAATTCAGAATTGCTTGAAATAAATTACAGAATAATTGTCATACTTTCTGTGTATAAAGAATTTATGATACTTATATGTTGAAAAAAATATGAAAGAATCTTGTTTATGTGGAGAAAGTTTGGAAAAAAGTTTTAATGTTCCAAATATACATATTTTAAAGTAAAAAACTTACATTGCTAAAATAATTTTTTTTTTTGTTTTAAAACTATCTTAATCGTTCCTATATTTTACTGTGACAATACTTCATTTATACATTTTTGTGAGTTTTGATAGAAACCATCGGTTTTAAATGATTTTCTATTGATTTATGCCATCTAGGGTTATGTCTGCAGTAGCATATCGACTGAAAATTTACATCCAGAATTTAATCAATTTTTTCTTCTTATTGTGTGTCATTTATTTTAATATTTATTTATATTGTAATATCTAAGGGTTTAACTGTTATTATATATATGAAATTTATAAGAAATTTGTAGGAACAAATATTTCCAGTTTAAAGTTTTATATATAAATATATATATTATAACATATGTGAAACATTAAATAAAAACCACTGTCAATTGTGATTCTGTTTGTTCCACTGTAAAAGTGTGGATCAACGTTTATTCGAACTTAAGTCTGGTACAGTCGTACTCAAAGTTGTTTTCAATGAAATAAAAAATGTTTGTGATTATGCCGCGGAACGTGAACAACATTTTTTTTCAATTCACTTTTATGAGAACTGGAAATCCACAACAGACACAAAACTGATTTAGAATATCTGTTACTCCTCCTCTGTTTTTATTTTTTATTTTTTCTTGTTTTATTATTTCTAGCTAAACGTGAAGTAATTTACTAAAACGAAAATTTGTTAAATAGTAAAAAATTTCATTAAATTTTATATTAATGAAATTTTAATTATTTGATTTATAATTTTAAATAAATGTATAAATTTGGATTTTTAGAAATACTATTAAAAATTTAGTGTGTCCATCGTATATCCAATAGTTGTAAAAGAAGTCTTGCAAAGTATAAAAGTTTATTTTTCTGACATCATCACAAGAGTTAAACTATTCGATACAAGTACCAGACTTCTCTGAAAAAATTATGATGAATAGTAAATAAACCTATAGATTGATTTATATATATTATAATTATTAATATTAAAGAAATCTTCTGTACAGCCTTTTATTTACTTCATCCTACTTTTAGATTAATAGAAAATCTTATAATTGGTGTAGATTTGGTTAATTCTTTATCCTTAACATTTTAATTTCTAGATGCTAGATAATTGGTCCAGCGCCTATTTACGATAAGATATGTACATCATATATGACCTGTTGTTTTTTGTATCCTCATATATAAAAGCCTTTAAGAATTATTATCATCTAAACCTGTTTTTGTGTGTGTTCGGTAGGTTTATGGTTTATAGGGCATGTCCTTAGTTTAGTACAGATTTTTATGATTTTTCTAATCTCTTTACTTTAATGTCAGGCAGATATTACTTATTCTGTTTGTCGCATGTCTTTTTGGGTTTTGCGGAAGTAAGTACGACTGTTTTCTTCCTATTTCCATGCTATTGTTAACTTCGCAGAATGTTCGGGTGTTTATTAAGGGATTGCTGGTGTTTTATTTGACTATTTATTTACTTAATAATTATATTGAATAAACACTCCGCATTTTTTAAAGATTATTGTATAAACTTATGAGAAAAATTTAAAAGTTTATGAAAAAAATTTTAACTTTTCCACTCATTTATAAAATGAAAAGAATTTTTAACATTTTCATTGCATTTATTATCTGCTTTGAATTGAAGTTGAAAAGTGCCAATTTATCTTTAGTATAAATAGATAGTATGACACTGTGACACTTGGTAAAAGGATTTTCACTCATGTAAATATATAATGTGTAAACCTGTAACAAATTGACATTTTTACTTGACATGGAACTGTTGCCTCTAATAATATACTCACATATGTCTTTAGTTAATGAAAGCACTGTTCCGATGTGTTGAAAATGAATCTAACGCTAGAAGGACATTTGCGAAGTGAACGTGAATGACACAATGAGTACAAACGTTCCTGTGGCACGACATATACACATAGATAAACTTTCACTAGTTATTACATTTTAAGATTGCCAACTAACAATTATTTATACGTAATTTACGCGATTTACCGATAAAAAATTGTCACTTACATTGAGATAGTATTGTATAGATATATATTAATTATATAAATTTGTGAGTATAATTATTTTAGAAATTCTTACTTTAAATTAAATTGTAGATTTAATACATAAAGAATAAATTAATGTTATGTAGATTTCTAGAGAGTACTTAAAATTAAAATAAATCTAGTGTAAATTCCCTTAAATCACCAGTCAAATTGAACGATCGGGCTGAAGAGGTTAAATTGTTCCAATGATAAAAACAAAATTTGAATTTAAGATTATCCATTTAGGAAGACTTGTCTTTTTGATGGAATTATCTTTAATGTATTAAAATTAAATGGTGCTAAATATGTCAATAGATTAGTGTCAATTATTATTTTTACTTTGTATTATATACACGATAATATATTCATTCGTTTAATAATTTTGATGTACTAAAACTTCAGGCGTTGGTACCTTTCAAAATCCCTTCTGATGATGCAGTCAGTTGATTTATGTAGGACTATGCTATTGAATACTATGGTTTGAAAAAATTTCGCATATAAATTTTAAACTTCGTGAGAAAATGTATTTTTGCCGAAAATATATGTTGTCACTGATACTCTAAAAAGTAATTGAATGGACGTAACAACTTGCTTTAATAATCCTAGCAATCTGTTGCTGGATTTCGTTGAACCAAAATTCTTTCTTAGACGTTTCTGCTTAGTACGTGTGTTTTATATTCTTCTGGAGACGTATATGGGCTTCCACTGTGTCTTCTTCCTTGGACTGCCGTTTCAAAAAACTTTTTGTATCTGTACCTTGATCGTTCGTCTTACTCGCTGTTAAATTTTATCATCGTTGGTGAAGTTTATACAAGAATTGATCCAATCGGGTCATTTTGAGAGTTAGTTTGTTGTTTGGTGTATCTTTAGGTAATACAACATTTATAAATTAAAATAAAATTTTATTTCTTGTAGTCTAAGATTTTTCGTACGGGTAACTTCGTTATGCTTTCGTTACTATTACAGTGGCAACCCTGTTACGTTTGCACTAAATACAGGTGTTTTACTTGCTTTATATAAACTGCTGTGCCCAAGTAAATATGAGCTGAGGTAATTTAGTACAAAAGTACATGAGGAACGAAGAACTGACTATTTACACAACCACTTAATAGCAGAGCAACAATTGTATTTGTAAATAAGGCACATACCGACTGTTGTGGTTGTTTATATATTTTTCGCATTGAAGTGTTGATAAAAAGAAATTCCCTCCTAATTTAATATATTTAAGTATTGTTAAATGCACGCGAAATTAAGTTTAGGGTGTGGTCGTAAAACATGTAATGATAATTCCCTTTTCTCATAAAAACCACCACAAGCCCAAAATAGGCACAAATTCAGATCCAAACTATTTTTATTTATTCTACGATAGCAGTACATATCCTGTATGTAATTCCGTTGTAGTACTCGTCTACTGTATACTTGCGGCTTTCCAGCATTAAATGATTTGTAAGTGAATTTGTCAGCGTCGAAAGTAATTTCCTATGCCACCATTTTTCCAGAATTTACTGTTATTATTTTTCTATTGTTTTTCACATTGATGATTATTCCTACGGGCACATCATTGGCGCCAGTAGCTGACATCAGCTTCCGAAAAATGTAGACTTTTTCAGTTTTACGTTTACGTTTACTGGATTTATAAATTTGTCGCATTTCACATTTTGTTTTTTCCCCCCATTAAAGGCTCAATATATTTTGCTATGCTGCTTCGTTTTTATTGAATTGAAATTTTTGGCTTACGTCATTGTTGAAAAAGTATCTACAGCATCACGTTTCATTCATACATACCATACCAGCATTGTATTGCTGGTACAGTTGTATCTACAGATACAGAGAGACGCTTCGAGTAGAGAGGCAGAGTACAGGCACTGTTGTGCATTGCCACAACAGTGTTTTTGTTATGCCCCAGATTTTTGTGGAGCAACGGTAGTGAATGTATCTACAAACGTGTATTACATAGAGTACCAAAGCTTCAAACAATACAATTCTTAAGTATTAATGTTTATGAGAGATGTATGTGTATGATTCTTATTTGTTTTTCACATGTATCCACTGTTAGCATATCTGCGGCATTTAAGGCATTAACCGAAATTCTGTATACTTTCACTTTTGTTTGTGTTTTGCATTGAAATATGCAAAATACGTGTTGGCATTTGTTTTCCATTTTTGTGTTTAAATTTTAATTTCCATTTTATTGAATGCATTTATCCATTTTCTACTCTAAACTTTTTATTTAGTTTTGCACAAAAGAACAATTAAATTTCTGTGTGCAGTGAAATAACTTTCAATTTTATTTCATTTTTTGTCTAGAAGTTGGTAATAAAAATTTTTGCACGCTTGTGTGCTTAACATTTATTGTATTTTAATAGAACAATTGTTTTTCCATCTGAGTTAGGAAAATTCTCAAAAAGTTTTCTAAAAATATGTTTTCCTTTCAATAGCTGGATTTTAGACATAGGCCCCCTCTCTAAGTACTCTGAAATTTTTATTAAATGCTTCTTTATATTACAAATTTTTTTTAAAAAATAAACATTTTTGAAGTTTATAGATGTTTATAACTGGTAAACGTCTCTTTTTTAAGAATGATTTTCTTTTCTAAGAAAGATGTTGGGATAATTAAAGATGTTGGTATGTTCTAACTACAGTAGCGATTATCGTTATAATCTCCCTGAGTGTGAAATATGGATTGAGGATCCAAAAACTACTTAATCTGAGAATTTGTATCTGAAACCATTGAGTATAAACTTTTGTTGTTACTGTTTTCTTTACTTAAAACATTTCTGATGGCGAACGATTGATCAAGAATATAGCAACCAGTTCATTTGTAGAATCTGATGCCTTGATGTTCTGTTGTTAGTATAACCTTTGATGTTATAACCAGTGTAAGTATAATTCATGTTGTTATAATACTATTATTGAGAAGAGTTACATTTTACCGGAATGTTGAGTGATATTTGGTTGTTATAGATATGTAAACATTGTATTATGTTTTTTAACATATAATATCTATGATAATAATATAATTTTACCCTATTAATCAAAATTTATTTTGAATTATTTTATCAACTGTTATCGCTACACTTATGGGGTAAGGTATCCTTCTGCAGTAGAACAGAGTTGGACTGCGTTATCACCTTAACAAAATGGGTCTGTCTGAAGTGATAGATTGTCACCTCTGCAGACGAGACTTCCAGTCATATTCTCTCTGACTGCCCAGCCTTGATTTGGGCCAAGAGGAGGTCGAGAACTACTTTCTCCTTCTGACATTAGGAGGTCCTCAACTGATGACATTCTGGCTTTCATTTGGAAGGCGGAATGTCTTCTGCTCAGGATTTCTTGCAGCACAAAATATCAACCATGTTCGTTGTGGTCCGCTCCGTTGGTAGCTGGTACCCTGTTGATTCCTTTATATATTGCGAACAACTTCGAATAAAGTTTCGTATGTCTGTTCGCATGCGAAATTCTGAGGTTCCAAGCGGTTAGTAAACTAGTACTCTGTTTTTAGCGTCCACAATGTAATTATAAAAATAATTTTATTATAAAATGTTATCGTTTGAGTGGTATTATTAGTTCTTTTTGCATTGTGCATATATGTTTTTTCGTTTGATAATTAAGCTACCACTCCACGTATTTGAACCAACATAGTACTATGTTTAAAATTGAAACTCTTTAATGTACTGGATAAGTACTGAATTTGAGTTTTTTTAATTTTTTTAGATGTATTTTAATATTTGCCAAATTTAAAATAAATCTAAATATTTTTGTTATTTGCTTTGAATGTACATAAAATAAAATTCTTTAGAAGTTTTGAATCTGGTAATTATTTTAAAAATACTGAAAGCTAATTTTCAATTGATTTAATTATTTTTATTTCATAAAATAGTGGCACAAATAAATTTTTTATATTATTTTAGTTGGAAATATTTCTTTAAAACTTACTCATTTTTTTTTTCTGAAAATTTTTCTGTGAAGACACAGTAGGTTAATTTAACTATAAAATAAAAATTTAATTATTTTTTTTTTGACCAAAAATCCATTTTATAATTGTTAAACTTAATTTTATGTGGAGTTGTGGTCAACGATCAGTTCAAAAATTCAAAAAAAAAAATGATAAGAAAACTTGATAAAGCTTGATAAATTTAATTTTGAATAAATTTTTTTTTGTTACCAAAAAAATATTTTTGCATATACTGAACTTGACAGTTTCAAAAAAAAAAAATAATTATAAAATTTCGCATGTTAATAATAATAAAACAATTATAAAAATCAGTGAATTGTGAAATATTTTCAGTTATTCATAGTTAAATTTTTTTATCATTAATTTGTTATTTCCACATTTACACTGTAATTTAATGCAATTTATAAAAGTACAAGTTCAGAAAGTTTTTTTAATAAATCTATCTGTTTGTTTGTTATACTCGTATGCAATTTTAAAATTAGCAAAATGCATTCAAATAAATTTTTATACTGTTTTTTTTTTTTGTTTTCTATATAAGAAAAAATTACTATCGTATGATATTTGAATTTGCATAACAAAACGAATAAAAATTTTAATAAAATTTATAAGCAAATACAATTTATGAGCAAATAAGATTTATAAAATTTTTACTAAAGGTAATAATAAGTTATTACTACATATACGTTAAGGAATTCAAGGTAATAAGTATAAAAGAGATATTTTTATATATTTATTTAGGGGCTATATTGTAGGTATATAGAAGGAAAAAATAATATCACTAATCAACTTTAGTCTCGGCTGGCAAAGTCCAAACAGTCAGAATGCACTGCATCGAAAAATAGAATTCATACTCAAGATATTTTACTATTCTTAAAAAAGTACAAAATATCCCATAAAGGAACGACTATCACATATCAAAAATATTCAGATACTGTATACCGAAAAGAGTGCAAATATAACTCTTCTTACATCAATATTAAAATCACACAATCCAAAGCAAAGAAAACAAGGTTGGGTTTCAAATTTACTCAAACATAAAGGGTGACATACATAATACCAGATTCTGCAATTATTTTAAATGGCTGTGGATGCGCTAAAAATGTTATGAACGTATTATTAAAAAGATATATAATAAAAACTGATACAAGATTATTCAACGCCTCACATTCTCTCTATACCTTTATACATCGTGTTTGGCGCCTGGATATTAGGACATTGTGACTGTGACTACCAATATAAACACTTGTAGATGACTATCACTCATTATTGCAGTCATGCACAATATTAGTTATTTTTTAGATGCTCACATATCAATCAATCTATCTCTATATAACTATTAGATAGGATTTTGACTAATGAGCGGAGGAATTTCTAAGAGGAAAGTTTACCAAGCTTTCACCTACTGTGGAAAACCGGTAATAAGATTCTGTAAGACCACAAATAATTATCTAAAATTGAATCTTCTTGATATGATATGAATCTTGACGAAATTCTCAAACAAAATTTCTTAATGTAATCAAAGAAGCTCTTGAATTAGAAATGCATGTATTACAATAACCCATTTTACTTAATAAAAATTAAATCACTAGTAGAACCCATAAATGGTCTACTTTAAGTTTGATATACAGATTTACTATTAAAATTTAAGACTATATATTTATACTATATATTTCAAATATCTGAAGAAAGTTTTCATTGGAATTAATAAGTTATTATAAATATACTAATCAGAACCTTTCGTAATAACCTTGGTAGTGAGTTGATGTTTCTCCAACACATGTACAGTAGCATCGTTGCTACTATTAGTATCACGCAGTAAGCTGTTCAATATTGTTTGCGAGATAACCTCAAATAATTGGTCTGGTTCAAGATTTGGTTTCCACAACATTTCAGATAATGAATATGCCTGACAGTTGGGACTTCCACATATAATGTAATCCGGTGGATAGCTTAGACAACCAAGTAAATCCATACCACATATAAGAGGTTCACCTGTGATTGAATTAAGTCCGGCTATGATAGTCTCAACATAAAAGGGTTCAAAACGATATTCATATAAGAAATTTGATGTAAGATTGGCAAAACCTTCAACTGTCATTTTTCGTATTTGATCGCATTCAAAAGACTTCTTACGATTAAGAACAGTATTACGAACTCTCAAAATATCTGCTTGCAGTCCAATCAATCCCATAAATAGTTTTTGATCAACGCGAAATATTTTTTCAAAATGTACCGGCATCACATGGTCAGATGTACCCAAATGATGATCCGTAGCTATGGCTACGCAATCCTTGCCGTACATGGCAACTACACAGCCGCTAGCATAGTCTAGTAACGCCATTATTTTGATATTTTATCACTTAAAAGTAAAATTTTTTTTTATAAGTTTTGAATTCTTAAAAATTTTATTAATTTAAATATACAGTCTTTGTTAACTTTGATAAAAATGAAGTAATTAACTTCAATGCTGTATTGAATATATGTATTTTTTTAATTAATTACAAGTGGAACATGAAGTTAATTAGGGCATGTTCAGCTCTTGGCTTTTAACCCTAACTAATTGAGAAATGTTATAATAAAGTATTTGTGAATTAAAATGAACAAAGGCAAACTATGGGAAATAGAACTCCATGGTAAAATTTCACAGACCAACTTGTTTCGCAACAAGTTGAGTTAAGTATAACCTAACTAAGAATAGACTAATGTGACATATTATATTAGTAAAAATATAACAGAAATTAAAGACTTCACAGGGAACAGAACAGTTTATTCGTGATAAGAAAGTTATGGAAAGGGAATTTTAGTTGTTAAAACTATTTGAATTTTTAGTATAATTTTCTGCAATTTTGGTGCATTCATATTAACGATTATTCAACTTATGGGAGATCCATAAGCCTCCCTAATGGTATTCGTAAAATCTATAAACTAACTCTTTGTGGTAGCTATCACTTCTTTTTTTTAAATTCTTTTTCATAAAAGAATTTTTTAAAGTGTGAGAAGAGCTAGAAATCAGTGAAGACTAGATTTGAGTTTAATACAGTCTAGTTTAGTCTAGTCTTAAACTTATCTCTTAAATAAGTTTTTAAGCTTTGTGAACAAATGAATAATATTTTTTTTGCAGTTAACTGGTCTGTAGAACCAAGTCCCATCAGAAGTATATTATATATGTAGCTACACACACAGTTCTAAATTGGCAAACCTTTATCTTATTTTCCTTAGTTATAAAAATCTGAATCCTGTTGTAACACGATTGCTGTGAAAGTACTGTTCCCAATAGAAAGTTGTCTTAGGTAACTCTGAAACCTCTCTTACTTACTTCCTGCTGTCTTTCTCTTCTCGTGGAGCATAGGGCCGCTTTCTCAGATAATGCGAAGGGACTAGGGAGGGATATTTTTTAAATATATGAATTATATGGCATTTTTATTTCGGATATAAATTAGTTTATGATTTCAAACATAAGTTACCTACAATTGGGATAGATAATCGAAAAATGCGTTTATATTAATATAACTGCAGATATTCAAATTACATTGCTAACGTGATATAATCGATTGTATAAAATATAATATATACTAAAATTGCACTATGCATGGTTTTTATACTATCTAAACTTCGTGCTTTAAATATTGTTTAAAAGTGCATTCCCTTTTAAAAGAAACTTGTAAATAATTTTAAGTTTGTATAACCGTATGTATTACCGACTCTATATGTATATATATATATATAGTATAAATACTTACATATATAACTTGCTGTGTTTTGGTCGTTTCTGTTGTGAAAATATATAATTACTACTACTACTACTACTGCCCACTTTAAACCTTTCCCCATGAAATGAGTTTATTTTTATATTGTTTGTAACTGCGTTGCTGATGTTATTGTTTTTGTATACAATATTTTTTTTTTTTTTTGTAATTTTCATTTTAACAACAGCAAAACTGACCTATTTATCGTGCCTTTAACAAGTCTCTTGATTAATTTACTGCACCAAAAATGCCCTCGAAAAGGGGCTTTTATGGTTCAACTTTAGTATCGCTCAATTCATAATAAAAAGGTCGTTGCCGGGTTATCGCCTTGATAGTATTTTTTTTTCAGTTTTAGTGTAATTTTAATTGTACCCTGTCGAAAATGAAAACACTTTTCTAAAACATTTATATACACTTTTAGCACAGAAATTGTGTACACTTTTAGAAGTAAGTTATTAATTTGCATGTGTTCCTATATAATAGATGTTCAAATATATACTTACTTGTATTCACGGTTCATTATTATTTGAAGATAGTTTTGTTCATGTCAACCAGATATTTATTTATTTTTACTTGCATTTGTTTTTACATAAATATATATATATATATATATATATTTCTACTATAATAGAAAGTAAGTAGTAGAGATATTGTCTGTCAACATGAGCTCATGCCACATATATAATTTTACTCTATATGCATGCAAATTTTATACAGATTATATTTTTCAAGTAATGAAGTTCTTTTTATCACTTATCAACAATTATAAGATGACATAATACCTAAATATAAATAACAATATATTCTGGTAGCTTTGTATGTCCTTGACAGCTGACAAACCCATTTCATTATTTATAAGTATTATTTAAATAAATTTAATTAGACTTAATTTTATTTGAATAAAAAAAAAAATACGTGCTGAAATATTTCTTTTAATTAAATGTAATAAATGTTAGTAAATTTAGTTGGCGTTTCTATTGCTTAAAACAGTCGAAAGGCGTTGCCATCAGTTACGAATATAACCCAAAATACGTGATAGAGTAGGTGTAGTTGCGGGTAATTGAAGAAATAATTAAGATTATGATTTTAATAATTGTTTTATTTAACGTGCAAAGCAAATAATAAGTTTTGTGAAAGCAGCGAAATCTCTCTAAAGTGGACACGTATGGGACTGTCCTGTATTCGGAAAACTGTTAAACTGGAAACTGTTAAAAGAGATGTCTGTTTATGAGAGAATCCATTTAAGAGAGCTTTTAATTCACTAATAAAGAAATTTTATGATTTGCTTTCAGTTTTCATATATAAAAAGACGATTTGATTGATTGAATATATATTTTGGGGGTTTATCTTATAAGTTAATAAGAAGAAAATGTTTTTCTTAATGTTAGGTTAGTAGTTGTGGACACTTTTATGTAATTCTCACGATTACTTAGCATTATAATTAAATTATACATTGAAAAAGTCTTACTGCATATTGTTTGGCCTAGCAATTTAATTCATATCTAAATACTAAGTTAACCTTTTCATTCCAAATAAATTCATATATATGTATTGCATATGTAATTAAATAAGCGAAAGTCAAAATTGCTATCAAACAGCACTAAAAAACGACTGAAATACGTATCAAAAACAAATGCAAAATTGCGAGTTAGTTTACACAACTAAAAGATGGATAAAATAAGTATCAAAAACAAATACA
The DNA here is from genome assembly GCF_002237135.1 of Teleopsis dalmanni. Classification (NCBI taxonomy): domain Eukaryota; kingdom Metazoa; phylum Arthropoda; class Insecta; order Diptera; family Diopsidae; genus Teleopsis; species Teleopsis dalmanni. The sequence continues at coordinate 18,534,953 of NC_051847.1, read as the reverse complement.
AAACAGTTGCATAAAAAATGAAAAAAAATTTACTGTCTGGTACTAACATCCATATCGCACGAAGAACTCAGATTCCCTATTATAAAAATTATCAATAAAATTTAGACGTGTGAGAAATAGGCTTTAGCTAGCAGTTTTTTTGGTGTTTTGTGAAACAGTTCTTGTTTTCGTTTATGATAAGTATTCTAGTTAGTATTAGTGCTGTTAGCTTGTAATTTTGACTTATACATATATTGATTACATATATTGTGCATACATACAACTTTATTCGAGAGACATTTACTTGGTAAAATTTTGATATTGTAGGACATATATTTTATAAGTAGTTTTATGTCAATTTAAACATAATATAGCATAATAAAAACTATTTAAAAAAGTAATCCTATTATTAAGCATTAAAATTGCTAGCTAACAGCACCAAAAATATTGAATAGAACGTAACACTAATACTACTTAACAGCAGTTTACTTCTATTTCTACCAAGATTTCTACCGAGTAATGTCTGTAAAATGCAGCTGCTTAAAGATTTCTCATTTTCAAATTTGTTGAATATTTAAGATATATGAGATTGAAAGATCGGTGAAGGGTATTACATACTAAAATTATAGTGAATCGTGTTTGCTTGCAGAGTTCATAAAACGCATAAAAGATTACGCATAGGAAACGCAGTAATTATTCATGCCTTAGCAGAAGGCCTCCACAGTCATGGCTTAAAACTGTGACTTAATTTTATATTGTAAATCACAACTGAATAAAAAAAGTATATTCATGCCTGTTAGTTTAATGTTTTACTCATATTTTCTTTCGTCTGTTAACCTGTTGCATCAGTGTTACATATACTCACTGGTTACAATGGTGCTGTGATGACAAAAAAAAAACAATAAAATTTCACTTTTGTTTGGATTGTGGCTTTTGTTACCAAATCAACTCCATTAATATTTTCTCCAATTGTTTCACCAATTCGATCTGTCAATGCTTGAAGGCGGATGTCACAATTCAACAAAATGTAGACTCGTTTTTCTTCGCATTATTATTTATATACTATATGCAAATAAATAAAAAATCTTCAAAAAATATTGCATATAAAATATTTCATCAATTCAATCAAGTTTTTGTGAAATATTATAATTATTTTTTTTAACATATATATATATATATTCTTTTATAAACTTACCATATACTTACATACATATTTGAGACTATTTGAATATTTATTTTTTTTTATATTTATAATTATTTTTTTTCAAGTAAACATTTATTTTGATTAATTTTTTTTATTTGTTTTGGAGACGCTATTTTGTATGCGAAGTGAGTAATTTTTAGGTTAGGGATTTTTAAAAATCCCCATAGTTTATGGCATTAAACGTGCCTAATCGCAAAATTTTTTAATCGAAAACTTTGCTTACAATGTATACGAATTTCAATACAATATCACCTGGTACCTAGTAGGTACTACCTACACATACCATAAGTGAACTCACTTGCTTAAAGATAAGTGCAGCAAATTTTCGTTGTGACTTCTGAACGCTTCGCTTTAACTCGCGTTGACTTTATATATATAAAATGGAGGTTTTTTTTTATTTTTTTGTATTATATATAATTTATTTATCGTCATTTGATCAGAATTTAAATTACTATTGTAACCTTACGAATGGCAAATGGCGTGCTAAAAATGATTGATTTTATTTAAAGAAATTAAAAACATGAAATTTAAAATAATTTTTTTTAATTATCTGTTTAAGTAATAAATAATAATTAGAAATTTAATATTGTTCCAATGTATTAAAATTTTTCGATAACATATTTAGTTATAAATTTTAATTGACTCATCTATTTATATAATATTTTTTTTGTATGAAATATAACTTTTTTGTCATTATAAATATTGTTTCAATCGGGATCGAATGTACACTTAATACACTTAATATATTTATAATATTTGAGTTTTCAATACATGCCATCGATATAGTATGAGGGCATTCTTCATAGGAAAATGAAAAAAGAACTCAAAATTACATAGTAACACACAGTCTAGAGTCATTAAATCCAAAGTGCAACCATTACCTCAATAATGATAGATATAGTGGTAGATATATTATCTTCTGAATACGTTTAATACAGTAGTATTACTTAAAGTTTTAGTGTTTGAGGGACATCAGGGTAATAGATGATTATATTGTAAAACAAAAGCGGTGATCATGCGCTTCATTGATCCTAAGTTCTTCTGTATATTAACTTCAAAATGTTACTAGAATAAAGTCATCAAGAAATAGTGTAGTTTAACAACAAGTAACACAATTTGGCTTCCCAACAGATGCTAAGCTGGGTAAACTTAAAGATTTTGTCATATATATTATATTGGAAATATGTTTGGTCTTTTCAATGCTGGTCGAATTAGTGGATCAGATATTGAAAGGTTAGAGCATGTTCTTTGTGACAATGGCTTCACCACTCCAAAACTGTGCACCAGCAAACCCTAAACTGTGTTGAAATTGATTAAAAGCCTTAACATACTCAGTTATAATGAAAGCTATACAAACTACAACTCTTCTGATTGCAGTGCATTCTGTAGTAATGTGTCCAAGAGCTACTTGACAGAAAAAGAATTGAAAAAAACTTTCACAAGAAATAGTGAACTGTGCGGAAACCAATTCACGCACCAACTGGAACCTTATGGATTTATATTTCCTTGCCATTCAGGTGGCACGATTCCTGCACCTATGGTATACCCAGGCTAGCTCCGATTGGCACCTTATACACATCTTAATCCTTTCACTTATCTTCATTAGCTCCACAAACATACATACAAATTAAGTACGGCATAGGGTCAGTTGGCTAATGAACATTGACTCCGAGCTTCAACTTTGACAGGGCACGAGTTCAAACCTTGGGACTAGCAGTCTCAAAAAATTCTTTACGAATAATGAACTATAAGCACTAATTTCAAGACCACTGATGATTCCTATTTGGCAATACTCAAAACAACTGTATGGTCAGCAAAAAATTTAATTGATTGTTGTGGTTCACTACTTTTTAGAAACTCTCTATTTATTTATTGTCTAATGTAGGTATTATCTCAATTTTGATCTATTGAAATGCATTCTTATTGACTACATCGAAGTTACTAACTATTAATGTTGTTGTTGTAACCCGCCGGGACCTGCTTGTGTAGTCCCTTTGGGGGTGGTCGAACGGCACTTGGTCGTCTTTGACGAGTGGCTCCGGGACGTAGACCCGGCCGTTCTTGGAACCACTAACTATTAATCCTTAAATCCGATAGACTTTTTATTTTCTTTTTACTTATTAAGCATTTTATTATACGTATAAAAGTTGATTAAAATTTTGAATTTTTTATTTTTAGCTGGTTGGCATATTGGGTATTGTTTATGGAGTTCTTATACTCAATAGTATTGGTACTATTGTCGTCGATGGACAAACTGGTTTCCCACCGCAGGCTATTATGCCAATAGGTCTGATAACAATTTCCTCAATTGTTGTGTTCATATCCTTCCTTGGCTGCTGTGGTGCAATACGTGAATCTGTCTTCATGACAATGACCTATGCTGTCTTCTTATTGATTTTGTTATTACTGCAGTTAACTATCATCGTATTGTTGTTCACGAATAAGGATAAATTTTTAGATGCCATGGGTGATGTTATCGACAAAGCTTGGGAACAAGACTCTCGTGAAAATGGAATATTTGATGCTATACAAAAATCGGTAAGATATTTTAAAATATTTTGTGGTTGTATGATTTTGATGGTAATTATATTCCATTTTTTTTTAATATTTAGTTACACTGCTGCGGTAAGAATGGCATAACTGACTATATTACTAATCTGCCAAATGTACCAAAAAGTTGTTGTGAGGGAGGAAACTGCCTTAATCCACTTAACGTCTACGGTGGTTGTCGCAGCAAATTCCAAGAATTTATGTCTGGCAGTACTGACCTCGCTAGACACGTTGGCTTGGGCCTTATTGTAGTTGAGGTAAGTGTAAATAAAATATTCTATTTGTTGTTGTTTTATTGAGCTTCTGTCAAGCGTGTAGTCCTTGAATTGAAATCAATGTGAATAACATACATTTTTGATTTGATTAATTTCGTTGTTAATGAATTTATTTATGTCCTTTCAGCTTGTTGGCTTCATTTTCGCCTGTTGCTTGGCTAATAATGTGCGCAACTACAAACGACGAAACGTCTATTAAGAATACTCAAATCGAATCCAAATAAAAAGCCATTCTCATTTTTTGTAATTTTGTCGTAACGCACATAAAATAATTATAAAAAATAATAATAAAAAAAAAGAAGAAAATTCGATACAAAAATTTAATACAAATGAAATATATTTAAGCTATAGTGCAGGAAATTTTAAAACATTGTTAGTTTATACAAAGAAATAAAATTTCTAAATTGTTAAAGGAAAAACCAAGTCCTTATCCTTAAAATAAATGCACACTAAATTAAAAGTCAACAAATAATAATTTATAATGTATTTTAACAATTCTTTTGTAACTTTACTTTACCAAACAATCATGCATAAATAATTAAAAAAAAATATATATTAAAAATTAAGTGTGTACTACGAGTGCATAACATCGAATATAAATTAATGTAAGGAATATTACATATTCCATATTAACGAACAATAATAATGTTAATCCTTACAGAAACTTCATTTATAAATGTTTATATACAATTTATTTACTATATTATTATTGATATTATATATATATATAAATTATATGTGTACAAGTATTTTCTACTAAATGTTGTAATATGTTAAATAATATTATGACTCAAATATTTGATTGTTAGGACACAAACGAAAAAAAAAATATGTAGACGTTTTTATATTTTGAATCTCCTTTATACCTTAAACATAATGTAAACTTTTCCAAAATATTTAATAAATTGAAGATACCATTAAACTATTATTACAAACAGGACATATGTGTTTCAAATTACATTTTCTTACTTTCGAATAAGTTTAGTAAATGTGTTGTTAGAACCAGGTTTTAAAAGGTTTGCTTTAAATTATAGGCTTTTATAGTGTTTTTTAAGTAAAATTACACAAAAGAAGAATCTAGTAAAAATGAAATATAAAAAAACAATTTTCGTTTTGTTTGCTATTGATTTAGGAAGACCAGAGTAGTAAAATTATTCAATAAAATTATTAAGTCTAGTTGTATCGAGGACAACTGGTATATATAACAAAAGGTTCCACGCCATATAAAATAAATGTCCACAAAAATTTTGACCGTTTGATCGAAATCCAATCTACAATATATCTTCATTCATATGTAAACTACAAATCAAAGTACACAGGGACAGAGAGAGAGAGAGAGAAAGAGAGCAAGAGAGAGATAAAGAAGGAGAGAGAGAGAGAAAGAGAGAGAGAGAGTAAGACTGTAAAGTTCTTCCACATACAAAATTAATCATATAAAATGGGATATCTTCTAACTACTAAGAGACCATTATGATGATATGTGTTAGAAAGATGAACTTTGGGTAGAAGAAATGCTGTTTTTTGAATTTTTAAAATTGCTACAGATTTCCTGTTTTATGTTGGACATTTCTACGTAAGTTGTCTGTGCTTCTCTCTTTCTTTAAATTATTTTTTTTACAAATGATCTCACAAGTCCCACAAATATTGTGTATTCCAAAGCTCAATGCTTTGAATTTCCAAACAACACTAGCAAAATATCGGGTAGTTATGAACAGCTGGAAAAAAAATTGCAATGTACTTAATTGGAATTCTTCACGTACGTTGATACTGCGAAGATTTGTGAATAGAATTCCAAACTAAAATCTATTCAACGTAATTAAGTCCATATGTGGTTGTGGTTTTTATAGTCACACATCCATTCACTTTGTTCAGTTTGTTTGGGGGCAACGAACGGGACTTGGGTATCTGTAAAGACAGGTACCACCGGAGCATAAACCTAGCCGCTTAGGGTTCTAACATTCTAATATTTTAATATGAGAATATTTTAATTCCAATATCTCACTAACTTAAGCCCAATCAGTTGTTTCGTATCATTTATGCATAAAGATCACAAAATCTGGAACTAAATTAGATTTAAATCTTGTTTCGTATATTTATGCTAACTCTATGTCTAACTCTCACTGATTCGCAACATTCTTTTTGTAAGTCAAGATTATAGAAGCGACTCGGCCTACTTTCCTTCCACTTGTTTATAAACACTACTAAACGGCATGGACATCTTGCTAGAGCAGACTTTACTATTCTTAACGCCCGCATTCTGAATATCCGGTTTAGAATAGACGTATTTCTATAAAAAAATTTTAATAATCAGGTAGGGTACTTTAAAACACTGCCATGGAATCATAATAAATCTTTTTAAACATTTTGGTCTCCTTCAAGCAATTAAATGATTAACTCAAATCAGTAACATCAATGAACTTATTCTTGTATGACTTCTATAGGGGTGTATTTTCTTCGTTTTGGAAATGAAAGTATGTAATTGTCTATCTCATAGAAATATATGTATGCAAATTCTAATTCATTCCAAAAAGTTTAAATCAACTGTGATTATCTTAACTAAATCCTTTATACCCAATATTAATATCGAATAAAAATCACTTTTCACCTTTTCATATTAAGGAGTTGGACATAATTTACTTACCCTTAATGGGCATTCGTTGTGACCTAGTTTCATATTAGGCCTTATGGTTACCGCAATTGAATTTTTTTTTATTTTGTACCCACAATTACCCACAACTCAAAGGGCCCCCAAAGCTCTACAAGAAATAAAGCTATTTTTGACAGGACATTAGAAAACATTACTAATATTCAACTTTTATTTGTACACCCTTGAAAAATTGATTTCTATGTCAATGATTTTTTTTGTCGTCAACTATTATTCGCTTGTTAAGCCCTAAATATTCATAATGACCTGATATTAGCTGGCAGTTAGTACCATTTAAGTATATTGTGATATACACATATTTATAAATGAAATACACACATTAATTAAGATAATGAATCTATTCTTAAACTTAATATATAGAATTAAAAAAAATCCATAGAATTTAAAATACAGCATGATAATTACATCAAATCGTTAATATATTTTCCATCGAACCAAAGTTTTTGAACGGTAGCGGTGTTATTATTATCTTAAAGACAGTCCCAATCACAAGAGGTATGTAGTCCTATAACTCGTTGTAATCTCACTTTTTCAGCTGTTTGGTTTAGAAATCCCAATAATTTTTTATCCGTTTTAATCTCCTAACGAATTAACTCTTTCACTGGCGAGATATAACAAGTGCTTAATCCATTCCTACATGCACTGATCTTCATGGCTTTTAAGAGAGTTGCTACTTGTGTCAACTAAACGTAGCTATTTGAGCGTGAGTTTAATTTTATTTTCATTTAAAATAATATGAGTAAAAAGAAATTTTATTAGAAAAAGAGATCTTTTAAGTATGAGTACCCGTAAAGGAGTTTTCTCTTTATACATATATAAAGAATAAGTTGTTTCTACGTCACATAAGTTGTAAATGGCAATTTATGCCCATGTTCCATGAAAGTCTCCATTCACAGTTAATGAATAGTCTCAATATTCTAATCTCGTTTAGGATTGTACCAGCCACATTTTAAGAAAACCTGCAACGAGTGTGGAAATATAAGAATATACTATCTTTAACAAAAGAGAAAAAGGAGTTGCGATGAAATATAACTCCTAAATTATTAAATTTCGATTGACTTTTCAGTTGTTATATTAATATTTCCTTAAAACAAAAAAAAACGAAAAAATTAAAATAAAATAAATAGAAATACCATGTAATAAATGGAATTAGAATTTAATATTACATCTTTTATCTTAGAATTTTCTATAATTACAGTTTAAGATACTACTGGCTTGTACTAGTAAGCAATCTTTTCATCTAACGAAATTATTAAACTATATCAATTCCTTTGACTCCATTGAAAGAAAGAAAGAAAGTATAATAAAAATGCATTAAACTGAGTGAGAATTATTTTTTTTTCAATAGACATTGATATCATCTCGTGCTGATCTAAACGAGGTAAACAGTAATTCGCATACTGTTTAATAAATTTATATGCTACATAACTTTCATCATTAGAGTTTAATATACTGAGTTAGGTGTTTTACACCCAATATATTTATTTTAATATATGTAAAGATTGCATTTGTGTATGACATTTGACGAACAATTCGATGTATTGTAATTTTATTTATTATATAGTTATTTGCATTCCTCATAATCCTTACTGCAGAAGTTGTAGAAACTTGCAGGGAAATGAAACCATTAAACAACTTCTCTTTGAATGTCCGACTTTGGCGTGCAGAAGAAATGTGTTTTGAAAAGTATTTCACTCACAGCTTATCAGACTGTTCATTGGTAAAGAAGAAAGACTTCTTAGATAATCTAAATTCAATGGGATGGATTCTAAGGGGTTCTTGTGAGAAACGTGTGGAAAAACGGTGGAAATCGCTCATTGAGGTAGATGGAAAGAACTTTATTATAATAAAACGGTTTTTATCGGTTTAAAAACTTTGCAATGCTACTCAAACTGTATATATTAACAGTTTATAATTAAGCTTTATGCATTGCTGCTATAACATAACAACATGGCGGAGCTTTTGTTAAGTTCATGTGATTATTATTGCACTAGTAGGAAATTCAAGTGCTGCCGATTATGCCCACTAGAAAATAAATGTTATAATGTTGTAACCAATACACAGATATGAGTACAAAGTATAGGTAAGCGCACTGCTTTGCTAATCAGGCTCATCATTTCAATAGAATAGTAGCAAGAAACGCGTTGTGTGTTGAGGTTCGAATTTCGGTTCGGTGCGGAAGATACTTTTCAGTTTGGAATTTGAAAATATAAAGTAAAAAGCGTGCGTATGCGTGTCATGAAACTATTAAAAGAAAAATAAATGCTAACCAAACATATGTAAATAAATTTTAAAAATTATTTACATGAAAATAAAATATTTTCTTTTTTTTTTAAGAACTTAACAAAACAATTTGCATTTTTAAAGTTTATTATGTAAATAAGAAAATTTTTTCAAAATAAAAAATTAAATTAAAATTTAGTGAAATTATTTATTTCAAATTAAAAGAAAATCACATCACACACAAACTTTTACCTCAAGTAGTAAACAACGAGTGTTATAGTTTCTTAACCGCGGTGCAACAATTTCTACACAACAACAACAATAACCAGAGTCATTGCAGCAGCAACAACAGTGGATAATAAAAAATTACCATTAGAAGTGGAAGAAACAAAAGAAGAAGCACACAAACCTGAATTCAAGGAACAATAACAACAACACTAATAATAATAACAACAACAACAGTGAATCCAAAATCATTTCAATATAAAAACAAAAATAAAAGAAATTTTTTTTTGCTGAAATTTTTGAAAACTTAAAAATATTTGTGCGCTTACGTAGCCAAAGATCGAAAAAAAATAATCCAAATAAAAAAAATAAAAATAAAAAAATTTTTTTTTTGATTTGTGAGACAATTTAGCATAAAAAGATTTCTCAATTCAAACAACAAAATGACATCAACGCCAACGGTCAAAAAGTTTGTGCTCGCTTTTGATTTGATCTGTGCGGTAAGCAAATTCTGTTGTTTATTTTTAATAAAACAAAATTTAAAAAAAAATTAAAAAAAAAAATTATAAAAAATGAAATTTTGCACATTTAAAATATTTTTAATTTTTACAAAAAAATAATAACACAAAAAAAAAAATAAATGAAAACTAATATTTGCTTTCGTGCTCTTCCCCAATCTACAATCCACAAACTACCGCAATGTTGTACTGAAGATTGGGAGAGTAAACAATGGCAGCCAGCAACACATCGAACGCCGGTAAACAAACTCCGACGAAAACGGATGTGCAAACAATAAATTAGTCGAACGAATGCTAAACAAACAGGCAAACGTGAGACACAGCCGGAGCGACGGAGACGAATGTTGAGGCATTTAACCATAAATCGGGTCACTAGATACGTTCTATGGTAAATAGGCTTAACACTTAACGGTAACTGTCGCTTTTGGCCTACGGGCGTGAGGTGTGTAAGCCGCCAAAAGCAAAGCAAATTTTTTTCTGAATATTATTGAATGACAGAAAACGCAGTTCAGGTGTGGGCAAACTGTGCATGCAGTGGAGCAACAACTGTTGCAGAGCTGCATGTAAAGTAGCAAAATGTGCTGCAGAGTTGCATGTAAAGTAGCAAAAGTGCTGCGGAGTTGCATGTGAGGTAGCAAAAAGTGCTGCAGAGTTGCATGGAGAGTAGCAAAAAGTGCTAAAAAGTCACATGAAATTGTTAAATTACTAGAGCTGACCAGGCAACGTATTTATTCTCACCGTGTGTAGATTGAAGCAATATCGAAATATCTATCGTCACTTGTAAATTATGTGTATAAAGATAAAGATCAATTTGTCTAATGTCCACAATAATCTGAACTAAACTTCATACGAAAAAATCAAGAAATTTTCTTAGCCTATCTAGAGTAACTAAGGTCGTAGTTCGTATAACCACTCACTGATTATTTTGTACGCATACTCTTAAATTTAGTATAATAATTCCATTTTATGAATAATGTAGAATTCATAGATGTGAAAATGAAGAAAAAGTAGTAAAACATCTTTTCTAAAGGTGCCACAGTCTAGCCAGAAACTGAGCGAAGTTCTTAAAAATTATTACTTGTGTTCTTTTACAGAAGTGTCCAGTGCTACTAAAAAACTGGAAAATTGAAAACTAGAATGCGCTTGTTTAGGACTTCAAAATGGTATCATGTTAACATTTCAAGCCCAAAAGGATCGTGTGATCCATTGTGATGTAATGCACTCTAACTGCCAAAGTTATTTAACTTAACTTAATAGGCCATAAGTTACGTTAATAGACCTTCTGTATTAATACTGTAGCGCTACAACTATACAGACTATAGCTACTCTAAAACATTGTTTCCAATGAAACGGTCTTGCATTTAATATATTTTTCCAAATTAATTTAGCGCGCAGAATCGTTGAATACCTTGTGAACTTAATATAATCCTAGTTGAGTTGAGTCACATTATCAATCGATATTTTTCTATACTTCTATATAAACTTCTATAGAAACATTTCTTATATTAGACACTATGTTAGATATAGATATGTCGTAAACAAATCTATAGAATTCAACACTGACAACGATTTATTAAAGTCTACACATTTGACTCGATTTAGAGAATTAAAACTGATTTGAAAATCGAAATTTGACAGCTATAGTTTGTTAACATATATTATCAGAGTTTTATATGCTTTTAAATACATATGAATAGACTTGGTAAAATTTTTTCTAACATTACATTACTTTATGATACATTATTATGCTTAAATACATAATGGACTACAAAATGGTATGAAGGAATAGGTCCGATGCAATAGTCGCTCTATATTTATTTGCCACTAATTCTAGCTGACCTTATAGAGAGATTGTATTCGGTAAGTTTAAATTATTTTATAGATTGGCGTAGCAGATATAAGTCATTAATGTATACAAATTTTTTTGGTTTTGTCGATTGAACCTATTAGTACCTGTGTGGTTATTTGTTAATGTACTTTAATGGACATCCATTGAAACAGCCAATTTTTTATATAACATGCTTCATTTACCATTTTTTAATCAAAATTTATTTATGAAAATTATCTTAGGATAAATTTATAAGATAGTAGTTTTAAAAAAATATTAAATTTATCTTAAATAATAATTTAAAAAAAAATTATCTATACTTCTGCTTACATTTTGATATATAAAAATAATTCAAAAAGATTTACTCTAAGTAGCCGAAATTATGATAAATACTATTTTTTTTTTTTTTGCAAAATACGAAGATAAGAATTCTTACATATATTTGTGTTATTTAATATTCTGAGTTGAATGACTGTCTTCATGAAGTTCACTATCTTTATGGAGATAAAATCTTCTATTGCCATTTAGCATATTTTATTGTGTTCTCTTACTAGTGCTGGGTACAATCTCTTTTATGTTTTGTATGTATTTACATAAAATGTTCTTATCACAATATACCACCGAAATCGCCTTGCCTTGTACTCCCCATTTAATAATAGGTATGTGGAATGGTATACGAGTAACAATATGTCAAACATAAATCTCTATCTATTGAGGAAACAGTTTATAATTATTTTAAGATCAAGTTTTTGTGTGTTTCTTATAAAATCTAAAAAAATAAGATAAAAATCTTTAGTCAGTTACAGCAGAATATAATTGATTTGAAGAGTACTGCATATTCAAACTGGTATGTTCTAGTATCACAGAAAGTTCGGAAACTAGAGTTTTGAAGAGTCCTCTAATTGTTTGAGATATTGCACCCCAAGAAAATCTTATACACTTTGCTGCGATTAGATGATATTTTACTAATAGGTAACTCTATTTAAAGTTGGTGTTACAGGTTGTTAGGAAGCTAGTGAAGAATGTCAATAAGCCCGTTGCATACATGCCGTAAAAAAAGTTCGCTACGTGGTAGTAGAAGAAGTTGATAGTGATCCTGAAGCGCAAATAGAAATAAAAATAAAAATTAATATGCTATGTTTTATAGCAGTATTTAAGTAGTTTTAGCAATTGATATATACCTGAAGTGCTTTACAACTGCACTTAAAGCAGTCAAGTAGGTTTTATATGGTTTATGTTCCCGATAGAACTATCGTTGATATAATCTAAGTAAAAACTATTTTATACATGTAAAGATTAATTTGCTAAACGTTTATTATAATCATATGAATGGTTTGAAAGCTAATACGTAACGAATATATATACAGATACACATTGATTACTATAGGATGTATAGTTATATATGTATATATATGTATATATATATTTATTTTATTACATAATTGTGCAATGAAAAACATATATTTACTTCATACATGGAAAAATCTAATAACTTGTAAAAATTAACAAGTAACTTATTAGTCACACTTCTCTGGGAATGTAGAAGGTGTGACAGGTGAGTGCTCAATGCTAGTCACTGTTGCAATTGTTAAAAAATTAGTAATATATACCACTCTCTGACATTAAGCATTATTTCATCTGGAAAAATTATGTCAAGTTTAGATAATTTATCCGCACTTTCTCTGTTAAATACATGTAACTTGAGGTACAAATTAGATAAACGTTATCGCACTTTTATCTCTTTAGATGACAAAATATTATTACTTCTGATATCTACTCTACATCTGTAGTTGATTTGATATATATGACGTTGTTCGATGTCATGACACTTTTTCTCACGTCATGTAATTTAATCATATGAATATATTTATTGTTTCATTAATAAACAAATTGGCTCAAGTACTTTTTATAATTTTGGAGATAATAGCAAAGGTCAGCATAGCAGAAAGGATATTAATAAGTCATTCACAAAATATTATTATTTTGTATTTAGAATTCTAATAACATTATGACAATATTAGTTAACTTGAGGTAATATTGCTTAGGTGTGCTGATAGTTAATTATGAAGAATGATTCATTGGTGACGCAATAACTAAGCTGAACTTATAATTTTTTACTTACGATACATAGAAGTCAGTGTCATGTAATGTTTTATAATGAAAAACTATTAAATAAATCTACGAATAATTTAATTTTTATTTACATTATTTGTAGCAAGATTTTCAATATAGTAATTATCAGTAACACAAAATTAAATATGTGAGTAATATATTTGCTGATATTTAAAGCTATGAAGTTTGGGTTTCCAATAGTCGTGTGTCTTGCTAAGATAATTTATATTTTGAAAGACTCTGAAAAACTCAACTTTTCCTTTTGTGGGTTTTTGATTTCTGGAACAAAAACTGATTTCTGAACAATCTTCTGCAAAAGATTTGTAATTAATACTGAAATAATGTCATCTGAAATTTTTTAAAACTGCAATTATAAATTTGTGTTGTGTCGGATGATATAAAAAGTATCTGCAATTTTCATTGATATATTTTTGAACGAACATTTTCTTTATTGAAAATTAATATCTAATTTTAATAAAGTAGATATTGTCCAGGTAACTTAAAAACGTTCAATGTTTGGATATCACATAAGTTATAATAAAAAAATTTCATTGACCGAATAAGCATTAGTGAAACGCTGATAAAACGCTTCACAATCGAGCCATTTTTGAAGCGAAACTTTATGGAGGTTGAAAAACTGATTAAATACGAGAATATTCAACGCAAGCAGTCATGATCACAGTTAAGTTACTCTCCATAAACGACTTTCGTGACTGACAAACAAGGTTTATAGAGTGTTTGATAGGATTGGAAGAGAATTGTCTATTACAAGCTGCTCCGCTTGAAAAAAAAAAACAAGAAAAAGTGACCAGTATTGGCTAACAGAAAAAAAGTTATATTCCCTAATGGCAATGCCAGGTCACACATATGTTTGATGACTCGGAACAAAGAATTTTGAACCGCCTGTTAACTCTTTGTTTCAATCTCCACAAAACTGTCTTAATAGTAAAAAATTAGCCCACTGAATTGACGCTTAAAAACATTCCGGAAAATTTTACACCAATAAATCAGTAAGTTGACTGAATCTTTCACAACGATTGGAGTTGATTTTTAGAACGCACGAGGATGAGGCATTCTGTGACTCTATTATGGGTGCCGGGATATGAGAGGCACAAAAGCAATGAAATAGCGTATGTTGTGGCCAAAAATGGAGCAAAAGTACATTTCGTAGGCCCGGAACCTTTCTGCGGAGTTAACAACAGCTTAAAAACAGCCTGGTCGCAAAAAACAAAACATAACTGACTTCTGGAGAGCCCCAAAAAGCCACACGGTAGTCAAAAAGGCTTATTATCCCTGAACATACAAAGGCTAAAAATGTTCTAAACTTAAGAAAAGATATCAGATTCTACACGCAACTGCTAACAGGCCACTGTAGATTGCGACACCATCTAAAAAAGATTGATCTAGCAGACAACGATTCTTGATGACTTTGTCAAGAGCAACAGCAGAGCAGAACAGCAGAACATATTCTATGGGCTGCCTAGCCGCAGACTTAACTATCTAGGCTGTGGAGTTTTGAGCCCTAAACACGGAGCTAAAATACGGCCTACAGTTATCACAAAATTCTTCAAAAGTTTAGAATTGGACTAGTTAGGCGAAAGGCTGCACAAAAGATCTTTAAGGTCGCAGTGTATGCACGGCCTATCCATAATAATAATAGGGTTGGTTATTCTAAAGCAAAGACCATATATGATTCTCATCTTGTATGATTGCTACTCACAACTTTTCTGCAATTGAAATGTGTTCACTATTGAACCCTTTCAACTTAATGGCATATCGAATAACAAACATTTTATTAAATGTAAATAAAAAATTAATGGGGAAAATTTAATAATAAATTGTCCAATATATATAATCGCGTGTCTGCGAACACCTGCGCTGAGGTATTGTTTATTTCTGTATGAATTTTTAAAATATACTATACCACAAATTATGGGAAAAGTGTGGAATATTTCACTGGCCTGCACTCATAACAGAAATTCAATAAATGTAGAATAAATATACGAAGAGAAAAAACTAATACTTTTTACTTTCTTTGAGTTTGTGTTATTAATAAATTGAAAATTATTTAATTAATTAAAAATTCTAAAATAAAAAAGCGATTAAATTAATTGCTGACGTTCTATGACTTATGAAAAATTCGGTTATTTCAGCAGTAAATGGGCTATTTTATCAGAATTGGTAGGAGAGAGTAGAGTATGAGTTCCATGTGCCGCCCGAGTAGTACGTATCTTATCTAAAAATAAGCGTCTTTTTTAGTTAATTTTTTTCTTCTAATTCTTCTAAGTTTTCGCATGTTTTATTTGTTTTTATTTATATATTTTTCTCAAATGTTTGATATAAGTTTATGCTAACAGAGCTGCCAACTTTTGAGAAATTTCAATGAATTCAGTATAGGAGAACCAAATCTACGTCTTATGAAAGGCGTGTGATCGTCTCTCATGCCTGCATTGTGTTGTGCCTCAGTGAAATAAACAATTTTATTTGGTATAAAGACTGTCATTGAATGTAAAGTAATTTTATTTAATTTAACAGTGAATTACTCTAAATTGCGGGTAATTTAAGTGTACGTAAATATGTAAAATAATAAATAATAATGCCAGCAATAGGTCTTGCTTGCGAAGATACGCAAATGTACAGGTTCGCAATGTCAAGGCATTGAGTTTTCATACTAAAAGTTGCTTTCTGTAGTGACTTAAGTTAGAAGATAAGCCCTGCTTAGCTTAATTACACTGGAAATCGAAAATTGTTTGAGTTGCTGGCGGGAAACGTATGAGCTATCACTCACTCAACTCTTGCGGGTGTAACCAGGCCTCCGTTGAAAATTCACTGAATTTTCTATTTTATTTTTATTTCACGTTAAATATATCACAAAAGTCAATAGCGGTTGTAAAGGTTAATTTATGGCGGATGATTTTATTGGCATTGGCTCTGTTATACATACCGTGAAATGAGATAAGAATATTGCATTTCTGTGAAAATTACAATGTAACGACATCATCAATAACAATTGCAATTAAAATGAATTTGAAATTTCAACGGAAAATAGTATATAAAAATACTTAAAATGAATAGATGAGCAATTAATAGATTAAATTAATTAATGAAAATTATAGTTATGCAATAGATTTTTCAAGCTCATATTTTTTAGCAACCATTTGGGTAAGTATGGCTCAGTACAATGAGAGTAAAAAGCAAACGCGATATAAGTTTAAAAAAAACAACACCTATTATACGGAACTGTAAATCTACATTGTGATATCACTAATATGATAATATGCATATAACGTGATATAACAAAATTTAATATATAATAAAACTAAGTATAAGCACGCCTCTATCTCATTAGCTACTAAAGTTAGGTTTTAGTGAGGATGTTTTTTTGATTATATCGTAGGATCAAAAATGACATGTAATTTCCTGTCGATGAGATAATATGAATCTGTTTTAATAGCCTTTCATTTAATAGCCTTTTCGATCATTAGATTTTATAAATTATGTTTCAGTTTCAAATTCAAAGTACATTCATTCGAATATACAAAAGTTTTTCTAACAAAAAACCTGTATCTGGGTCAGTAGTTTACTTATCAGCTATATCTAAATCTGAAACGAATGAATAAAAACTTGTATATAAATATCATATATAAATATCAAATATCATTTGAATATCTGTATTAAAAACTGAGAAAACTTATATCCCATTGTTTAGTTTGTATGGTAAGTATATCTAAATCTGAACCGGATAAATAATAAATCTGAACCGGAACATTCTGTATCATATTTTATTTTAATACCTTTATTAAAATGGATAAAATTTATATCGCAGCTTTAAGATATAGTGTTCCAAATTTGTTCAATCCGCTAAACTCAACTTAGCTTGTGCAGTTGATCTAGCGTATAAATATGTATATACCATATACGGAGTATCTTTCAATGCATTACAAAAATCTTGACGAATTTACACTTTTAACAATTTCTTGCGTTCAGTATATATACCTGACCGCCCTTATAAAAATAGTAATTTATAAATAAAAGTAATATAACGATCTTATTTACTTTATCAATATCAAAAAATGCAATATACTAGCAATGTAAGCCACCATCACGCCATATCTCATTGTTGCAAAAGTAAACGTAACCACACATTATCTTATTGTAGCTCCCGGAGTATAAAGATCACAAAGACAATGAAAGGGCTATTCTGAACCCTGGCAAAAGAACACGTAGTGGATAATGGTATCTGTTTTTTAAAGTTTTAAAATAGGTTTAAGTTGCACCCTCTTATTAGAATAGTAGTGAATATTAGAATAGTAGTGAAGAAGAAAAAACTCAAGTCATTTCTGTTTCTTGGAAAAAGGTATTGCAGTGACAAATCCATTTTTTAGTAAGATTAAGAACTTATTATATATTGCATGTAACCTACTACCATATTCATAATCTGATACCTGATTTTTCTTATCACAGTTATCAATAACATTCCAGATCAGATGAGAGTAGTTTTAAAAAAATTCAAAGTATTTCGATTTTTTATTCTTCTTTATTTAAATAGTCTTTGACTCTCTAATTCTCCGATATGGTTATATGAGCTCAATAAATCCTAATAACCTAAAGTCTAATATTACAATAAAACTTAAATAGATTTATAATATTAATATTTTAATTTGAAACATTGTTCAAAAACAAAAAAACTAAATCATTTTTTTAACGATAAGATATCGATTTACACTTTTGACCCATTTATACGTCAATTATACGAGTATGTGCGGTAGATAGAATTTATTGACTTGCTTCTATTGACCACATATCATCAAATCGAAAATTATTGAATTGATAGTTGTAATCATTTTGTATGAGTAATTTATTATTAAAGTTTATTAAAGTATGTATTTTAATAGTTGTTTAGAGGTGGGGTTAACTATTATGGGCTTACGTCATGTTCCGGACTATTCTTTGTACTTTAAACCGTTTCTGTTTGAGTGATTATATTCTTTTTGCCTTTTTTAAGCGTAAGGAATAGTAAAAATAGTTGAAAATATGAAACTGATGTACTCTGAAGGACATTTTTAATTGCAGTGGAAAATAATTTTAAACTTTTATGGAGCAATTATTTCTGAGGGTGTGTATAAGTCGCCTTGGTTTCCTTTATTATATGCGAATAGTCAATTATAGACTTATGTGGTTATTAGTTGAAAAAGCTAGTCATAAATTAATACTAAATTGTACAGTTGTGATAGTACTGTTATACATGGTAAGGGGTCGTACGAAATAGTACACCCTCCCTCTTTAATAGTTAGTCAAAAATGTTACTTAACTATGAACAGAAAGCCCATGAGATAACAACCACTTAAAGTGCGATGGCTAACAGTGAAATTATGGGATAATATATGTTACAGATAATTTGTGCAATAAGCACGGATGATTTGTAATGTAAGGACATTTTTGTTTGTGTTATGCTATATCCTGGAAGTATTTAGCTAATATTATATTTTAAAATTGCTCATATGATGCTGGTTTCAATTTGCGTAGTAATAAAAATAAATATTATATGAATTACAGTAGCTTGATAAGGGGACGAGCAGAGATATCAATTCCCGGTACCTAAAGGTGGTTCGGAAAATTCCAATTTTTAATTTGATCAGCTTCTAAGAAAAATATTTTTATTTCATATTTATAGCGATATATTTATTTTATGATTACGTATATATGACAAGAGCATAACTTTTCTTCGAGGGTGCGAGAAAATTATTATATTACAGTCGTCAGTTATGCTTGCTCTACTACCGATACATTAATAAACCCACTGTTAGCCAGCACTTTTAGCTAATAGCTTTACTTCATATTTGTAGTGCAGTTAATGAGCACTTTACTAATTATAATAAATTTTTTATCATTGAAATAGACAAATATGTAAAAGTTAAAGTTTATTAAAACATTTATAATGTTTAAACAATGGTTTTCTTTAAATAGTTCTTCATAATTTATAGATGCCCGAATAGATGCATTAAAATATTTTTCATCTTAAACAAATATGTAAAAATTTTAAATACATAACAGAGAAGAGATTAAGCCTCTGTTTCAGAACAGCCCGTCTTCGCAGATAACCAAGTTTCGATCGCTTTTCCGGAAGAAAGTTGGAAGAGCAGATATGTGCTGCTTTTAAGTTTTGTTATAGTTTTATGTGTACTCCTATGGTACATCATATTACTTGCTTTCAATCTAATATGCAACGTTTTGTCAAATTTTTATGTACATGCTTTTAGATCACCGTTAGGTTATGGCAACAATAACAGGGAATCATATTGAATATAAAAAAGTAAGTCATCCGATAAATATATTAATACTATGAGCAATGTTAAAGGGAGTTATCGAAAGCTGCAATGATGAACACCCAATCGTTTACTAAACCAATCTTTAAATAAAAAACAGATAACGGAAAAACTAGACTTCTAGTTTTTGGAGCATATTTGGAGACTAAAGTAAAACTAACTAAAGTAGTCGACATGCAGATAACATCGAAAGGAACAGAAATGAGTGGTTATCTATTTCTTAAGAGTAATCAGTTATATGAATAATTAATGAAATAGTTGAAAGTTCATAAGCACTGCAATTGTATTACAGAATTTTTTTTATTATTAAATTGAATGAGAACTACAATCGATACTATAGTTACAATAGGACTCGGAAAAATAATCTGCATTCGTGAAGGCTACAGATAAATTCGCTATTTTCGAGCAATCCTGAAATTTTAAAAAAAGATACTGTATAATTCAAAATATTGTACTGCATTTCTTTTAATTCTTTCTAGTATCTTTTTCTTATAATAGGATATTTATCGTAATGTATTTTATACATTACTCTGTGCTTGCTTGTCTATATACAGTCAGTAAAATTCAAATCATGAAGTATAATTCAACAGTTATTGTATATTAGTTTTATTATTTCTCAAAATTTTATCTTAATCTTCTTCCCTCAAAACTCATGCTATTAATATTAGTACGTGCTTTGCTGGTTGTCAGGTCATGTTGAGACAGTATACTGGCAGTGAATTTGCTGAGATACTCGTAACAAACGGGTCCATTATATCAATCTGTGAGCCCAAGTGTTATTCTCAAATTTGATTAAATAATACATTGAGAACATTTCTAGATTGTTTATTGTTTAATTTCACTAAATCCATTTACTGTCACTAATACTAATGCAAATATATGTTCAATTGAAATAAATTCAAATGAGCAATGAGATTCGCCTTTAACTTTAAAATTATTTGCGAATTTGTATATTTTTAGTTAATTTAAAAAAAAATAAAATTACTATAAAAAAACTAGTATTAGTACTTGCCAGTATGCCGAATCAATTTAATTAATTCAGATTACTCACTGACTGAATCCAAATGATTCACAGGTGAGAGCAATTAAATACAATAGATATCGTTTGTTCGACAAGTCTGAATAAACTATGTTTGTGTATGACATCATCTTTGTTAAACAAAACATCACGTCACTAAATTCATATTCTTTATAGGAGAAAAAATTGAAAACATTAATATCAAATTTAGAACAAAAAATATTAATACTTCAATGTTAATTGTATCTTTTTGTTGTTTATGTTTAGTGTATTTGCGAACTAGTATAAGAATTTAGAATTTTAACTAAAAATACTCGTATATATTTAAGTATTTTATGAGTTTTTATAGAAAATTTGAGAGATCAATATTAATAAGATTTTATAAAAATGTGCATGCTAAAAATATTTATAATTCATAATCAGTAGGTTTGATTATACCGGCAAACCCTGGTGGATCCACTTAGGCCTTTTGGCCCATTGTGTTAACGTATATGTAGATTCTTTGACAAAGCCTTAAATTCTATTTAGTGTCAGGTCTTGTAATTGATCAAGATCCTCAAGAAAGGGGGCTCCTTAAGTGTTAAGTCACCGCCGTGCATGAGCTGGGCAAAAACATCGTAATCAGTATAATGCAATAATAATATAATTAATAATACAATAAAGCAAAAAATTCAAACTTGAAGTAATACTCAGTATTCATAAAGGGGACATAATAGATTTCTAGATCGTAACAAAGAATTTTCTAGTTTCTTTGAACGTGGTGTGAAATTTTCCAATTTAATAATAATAATAAGTGTACATATTATTAATATATGATCTTCTGACAATAAATAAGTGAAATAAGCTATAAAAATAACTATAAAATCTATTAAGTTTTTGTCGTATCCACATTATGTTTAAGTGGTTTTAGTTTAATAATTTAAATTAATAATTATTTTAATTATGATAATTAACACCATATAGAATTTATTTGAATAATTTAACTACTTCTTAATAAAACGTAGGAATAGAATAAATATATAAAGATTATATACATACCATTAAACACTTAATATTGAACACAAAGTAAATATTGTAGTATCTTTAATAATTTTTTTATCTTGTTAATATCATAAAAAAATGTTTACATTTTCATGCATAAATTCTGTCTACACACGCAGAATGGAATATTGCTCAACCACAGCCAATCCCTGCATGTCCTTGAATAACACAAGAATTCTTGGGGTATCAAATTAGGACAATATTATAGCGTTGAACTACTTTGGTGTACGCTTGTTCCAGATACATTATTCCACTAATAAATTTTGTATCTTTCATTTTTGTGACGCCATTTTAGTCGGTCATTTTGGCGCCAACTTTTGTGTTTGTTATTCGTTGGCTGCTCTCGTCGTTGCTTTCGGAATATGTTTGAGTGCGCTGTCCTCTGTTGTGTATTTTTAGATGAGTTGATATGATATGACATCATGTGATGCTCATTTGAAGAGTGTTAGAACAATGTTGCTAATACTACTAATGTATTAATTGTTCATATATCGAAATGAAGTCAAATAAATGTATTGTTATTTTATTTATTATATGATATGTACTCGTATACTCAACAAAATCTTTTTTTTTTTTAATTAAAATAAATAACTTTATAAGTTTTAATAAATTTTTTTTAAATAACATTATAAGTTGCTTATAGTTTGTGTTATGTCGATATCGAAAATTATTCATAGTAAGTATTTACTTACAGCATCGCAAAAAACTATAAATGCTAGTCAATACTTTCTAGAAAAAATATCTACACTTACCAGTATTGTTGTAATTTAAGAATTCTTTTAGTACTATTGGAATCGATTACTTTTGCTTTAAAAAGAAACATCATCATATTCAAATCAACTAGAAATTAAGTGGAGTCTATGAGTATAGCTAGGTTGCTGAATAGAGGTCCCGAGCTCCATTAAAAACAAATCACTCCACTGAAAAATTGTATTGTGTTATCATCAATTAAATTTTACTATAAAAGGTTGTTTACATTAAAATATATCTTTTATTACTACCCATGAATGTTTGAACGTATACTCGTATAATGTATATTAGGCAACATAGGGACTATTGATCTGATTTAATTTATTTATTTTATTAGATATTGATACTCATTAGCTGACTGTTATATCTTTGCATGTTTGCAATGCAAAAACTACATATATAATTAATTACTTATTTAACTTTAGTATGTCGTGATTAAAAAATAAAAATTTAAATAATAACCAAGTTATTAATTAGTTTTTTACTCTTTATGAAAATTAATTTAAATAGAAATATATTGTTTTTTTTAAATTAAAGGGCATTTGAAAAAGTTTTAGCAATTATATTGTAAGTAAATGATTTACTATATATAGTATATACTTGTATAAAACAATATTAAAAATTTGTTCGTTGCTGTTTATTTATTGCTTCAGTAAATAAAATTAAATAAATTATAATTGAATTTTAATAGTAATGAGATTTTTTTACTTTTTGATATTACGGATTTAGTTTCGAAAGGATCTTAGTCATTTGCAAGAGCTCCCCGTGAAAAGTACCTTAAGCTTCATTAAACTGGTAAAATAGTGTCAAAAACATAATGAGCTAACAGAGCTAAATAGATCCATACGATCATCGTAATAACTTTACCTAATCTACATTTGTTGGTTTATGTTCAATGAACATCATTTGTTTAAATATTGCACAGTCTGTCTCCAATCGAATTAAACTAGCTCCAAAAAAGTTTTTAACACACCGATATCTATGAGTAAATAAAAGTAAGTGAATAAAGTGAATACTTACTTCCACAATTTGAGCAAATTTTCTTCACATTATGTTGTGATTTGACATACTGGATACTGGATACTGGAAGTCACAACCTAACGAATTTTGTATAAAGAAAAAATCCATTCTTGAGTTGAGACAGACACTCTGGTGAATGATCAAAGAGATTTGAGAGTTTAACATTGTAAAGATATCAACATGATAAAAGGTGATATTTCCAATATGTACCGCAAAGAACCGTAAGTGTGCTGCTTGGAATTCACGAGAATACCGAAAATAGAGAAAAATACGCATTCAACAATGTAAGATGAAGAATATATTTTACGTTTTCTTCGATTCAATTGTAATTGATCTCTGTAATTTCATCAGAGTAAGTCAGACAGTGCACGTAGGATAGAGAGATCGGAATATTGACAGCCAGACACGTTAGTGCACTAAGCCATCGAGCTAAGCCATTATTTTTACTGCTCATGATATGCTTACGTTCAACTTCTGGCTATTCTGCAAACTCAAAGCGACGATGAAAAGAAATAATGTCTTTATTATTTAAATCATCTAAAAGGTTTAGATCGACATACTAAAAATAATTTCGTTGGATCAGTATAAAAATTGTTTCGAAATATTGTGGTCAGTTGTTGAATAAAACTTGATTATAAAGACTCTGATATATTTGTGCGTTATATTTTAGTGAAATATTTTTAAAACTTTTATAATAATTAGTTTAAGCGGAAGAAAATTGCTGAGCTATTTAAAATAAATTATAATAAATGGCCAATTAAAAAATTTGAATTCCAAATGTAAGGGAGATATTTTTATTTTATTTTATATTTAAAATCGTTAGTATATATCTTGTACTAATACTTATAATTAATTCATGACTACATATAGTAAAAATAAAATAACAATTTTAAGTGTCAAAAGGTCAATAAAATCTTCAAAGCTGAAAGAAATTTGATTTTCTTTGCATATAACACCATTTTATGAACTAATAAATCGAGTTAATTTTATACTAAGCATATTTAATATATCTAGGTTGTAGTGTTTCTAGATCTCCTCTAAAAAATTCAAATACCTAATAATTAATTTGCTAACTAGTATATATTACTAGTATATATCTCAAAGGCTTTAAAAAAGGTTAGATTTATTATTTATAAACTTATTAATAATTTTTTTTTGCATTAATTATTATGCATTAATTCTACTAATTTTAATTTAACGTGTAGTTAGTGTCATACATTGTTATATAAATAAATTTTTTTAATTAACGTGAGTTCACATTTCATGGGATGCAGTGCTCGCAGACATATTATCTGGCAGCTTTTATTGGCTATATGTGTTAGATTATCAAATAAAAATTGACGGCTTGAGTCACTTATTATTTAATTGCAAATGAAATGGAAATTATACCATTTTAACTTAATCATTTTAATAAACAATAATGCTAAATTTACTATAATGACTTTGGATAGAATTCATGACAATAGGTTTCTTTTCATGAGTGTATATTAACTAAAGTAATTAGAAAAATTATAGTTTGTTTTATTAGTTTTGCATATGTAAATGTATATTTTACATATATAAATTTTTTTATATACAAAACTCTAAATATCTCAGCTTAATGTATTTAAGCATCTAAAATTAAATATATCGTATTTGAATTAAACATTTACAACAAAAAACAATTACCATTTGTTAGATAACTTGTACATATATATCTAACCAAGTACTTTAAAGATAATAATACATTTTTTTCTCCGGCCTGTTTTTTTACTTACATTTTAATTTTAGATACATATTGACATCTCCATATTATCTGGAATGTGCAAATCTATTTAATGACTTATTCTTTCATATGAAATAATTTTGGTTTTAGTAATCAAAACTGACATTTAGAAAAATTTCACTCACATATACATATATATATCAATTAATATGCAATCATAAACTTACCTGCTTCAAGCTTTAAATAAATTAAAATATTCACATATTCATAATCCTCATTACGCCTGATGTTCGATCTTGACGCCCTTCAACAACAATTCCATTGCAAGAGGATATTACCCAAGAATATATGCATCGGCGATGAATTCTTGTACAACTGTTTCAGATCTCCCGTTTCTATCAATGCCGTTTGCTAATGCTAATATTTGACGTGACTAGAGTCTCGGATTGATTTCTCCTACGGCAGATTGAAGACGAAGAAAGACAGATTATTCGCTAGACAAAATTATTAGAAATGCCGGAGCTTGTGGTTTTGCAATTGATACGATGATAGTTCAATACTTTTTTGTGGAAACACATTAGAACATTTGGAACAATTCCAAAGACAATTGAAATTGCACTCCTTTAATAGTATTTGGATAAGAATTAAATTTGTATTACTGTTTTTGATTATAATCATAATTTTTTATATTATTTGTGATTATTTGGAAAACAAATATTTCTCTACATAAACTAATCTTCTTTACTGATTCATATAGACTGTTAACTATTGGTATAGTTTGCATATTTTATGTTATTAATAAGCGTACCATTCACTTGTACTTCTTGATCCACGTTGGTATCGAATCTTGTTAGATCTTCTCAGAGCGTCAGAATTCACCTCTATCTTACTCCTTGAAAAACAGATGATCTATCGATGATGTTAGCATTGATGTTTATAGGAACGTTTTGTTGCAGTTTGTTAGTTGTTGATTTATTCATTCTGATTTATCATTTTAAAATAATTTAACTAAATTAATTTTTTAATTCAGCTTGTTTTACTCGTTAATCTTGTTTTTAAATTTTTTTTCTATAAATTAAAAATAAATAAAAAAAACACAATAACTAAGTTTCAAGATTTGAAGATATTAACACAAACAAAAAAGCCAATTTCTGTTATAAACAAATATTTGAGGCATTATTTCATTAATTAAAAATGCACAAAACTAAAATATCTTAATATTAAAATTTGCAAAATTTTTAATACTTTTTGTTGAAATAAATTTCTTATAATCAACTTTAACACTTAGAAAAAAAAAATAACTTGAAGTTGAGAGCAATGTGTTCAATGTTTTTCCTTTGCTGAAAGAGCCTAAAAATGGGGTGCCCCGAATGGATACTGCCGCAGTGATATTAAAAGAAAATTTATTATTCAAAAATTTTAAAATATTAATTTCAAATCGCAATGTTTGAAAAATTGACTCATCTGCCCGTTTCGAGTAAACAGAATTTTATCTCAATAACATTTTATATAAAATCAGTTCCAAAAATTATGATTTATTATCCTCACTACAAAGAAAAATAATAATAATTAAAAAAATATTTTATTAATATAAAAAAAAATATATATGTATACAATTAATCTTTTCTTTAATATAAAATTCTATGATTAATCTATCAATAGGTAATATTCCGCAAATGATATATAAAATATTCTGTTCAGAGACAGAAGTAACTGCATGAATGGATCATACATCTATATAAATTGATGGGCTATCATTTTCTGATTCAAATATATCTTTTACGTCTACCAGGTCTATTTGTGCTATTTAGAAAACATATTGGTGTGAAAATTGTACGGTTACTTAGCGCGTTCAGGTATTTTTTGTTAAGCTTTTGTGGGGTTATCATGCTTAATTCCCGTTATTGCATTTGCTGTTGATCGGAGAAGACACAAACTTTTTTTATGCATTGTTTCATTTTATCAGATTTAGGCTAAAAGTTTATGGATATTATTTTCTTTTAATAATATAACGTTATATTAACAAGTCAAATTATTTGAATCATTGTACTGTGAGTTTGGAGTCAAAAATGTTGTCAACTAATTGGGATTCGATCCAATTTAACTTCCTACTGTTGGTCTGATTATCTCGAAATAATATATAAATAGTTTATTATAATTTAAATACTATTAAACCATTTCAGAGTATTAACAAATTTATATTATTATTAGTAGTAGAAGACTTTAATTATTTTATCGCTATTACAGATATGCTTTATAATAATATGTACAACAGGTACATAAAATCAATAGATAGATTAATTGATTATTTGAGAATAATATAAGTTTATGTTACAATTATTATTATTATTATTTAAGAGTTCAAGAAAAGAAGTTAAACAAACTTCGATGTGTTAGAGATAAAAAAGATGGTTTATGTTCAAATTATTTTATTGTCCTCACATAAGCCATTATAAATTAAAAATATGTATTAAAACAATCTCTCTTTTCAGCTCCTTGCCTTGGTGCTTATATCATTTGGCATTTATATACTATGTTCCTACGATACAAATGAGATTGGTTCCATGACAGCCTATGCTTACATAGGCATTGGTGTGGCAACATTGGTCATATTTTTATTGGGCTGTCTTGGTGCTATAAGGGAAAATGTTTGCTGTACTGTGACGGTAAGTAACTCATTCAAAATTAACAGAAATTAAAAATTTGTAATTACTTTTTATAATTTTACTTGCAGTTTTTGGTATTCCTATATGTGATAATATTAGCACAAGCAGCAGTAGCTTTTCTTTTGATAAGAGGCGAAAATTCTGTTGCATCAAACTTGGCGAATTCTTTGGATACAGCTTGGGAAGAAGAATTGAAGAGTCCAGGTGCTATGTCACTATATGAAAACTGGGTAAGTTTACTTAATAAAAAAAATCATATCATACATTATTCTATATATTATTATTAATAGTTCGATTGCTGCGGTCGTGCCAGTCCTCAGGATTACATTGTCAATGAACGTTTGCCACCGGCCACTTGCTTCAAAAATAACGACAACACAAAGACTGAGAATTTAATCACGAATGGTTGCCGTATAGAATTCGAGAACTACTGGATCGATCTGCTGCATATATTTAACATATTAGCCTGGATTATGATTGCCTTGGAGGTAAATATAAAATTTTAAATTTATTCCAATTTGACTATAAGTAATTATTACTCTTATTTTCTTGCAGTTCATAAGCAGCATTATAGCCTGTTGTCTCTGCAACAGCATACGAAATGATAATAGGCGTGCCTACTTTTAATCTTTTTTCTACAGATAAATTATTTTAAGAAAACTATTTATGTTATAAACTAATTTAATACATTGTAGTTTTTATTATACTACCCTTTAAGATTTTAACCAAAAATTGGTATAAATGTGTTGTGCGAACAAGTCAAATGTTAAAATAAAGCTAATATTGAAATATTTTATTAAATTTAAATCAAATTAAATTTGTTATTAACTTCTAAAGTAAAATTAAATTGAGATTAATTCAATTACTATATATAAATATATATATGTATATGCATCTGTTAAAATTTTTTTAAAATTTAACTTAATATTAATTATGCATAAATTAATATTATTGAACAAAATATGATTCTTTGCATTTTTAGACATAAATTGTTAGTTTTTATTTAAATTTAGTTCAAAACTTATTTGCGGAAAAATTTTAATATAAATTTTATATGATTCGGAATTTAAAAATATTATATTTATTTCTATACTTTTATATATATTAATGTTTTTTTTTGGTTTTTTATTGGCAGCTCATATAGATTATAGCAACGAATCAAAAATGAAAATACGAATACAATAAATAATGTGAAAATTGCTATTAAAGTATTTAATATAAAATATATATAAAAATGTATATTTTTTTGTTTTAAAAATATATGTATTTTATATCTATAAATAAATATTTATTCATAATTTAAAAATAATTAATATAAAATTTTAAATGTAGCAACACAAATAGAATTGTTTATGTTTAAAAACTCAAACTTGTTAAAAAGGTAGCTTCATATTTATATTTGTTTAACACATGTGCTAGTATTTATATTTTTAATAAAGCTTTATTAGTAAAACAAAGTCTGTTAATTATTAAAAGAATACTTCATATTAAGTTTATTACCATTAATTAACAAATAATTGAATGTAGACAAAAGAAGAGTAATATATGTTGAATGATATATTATCGTATGAAATAAATATTTACTAAAAATGATATATATATGTGTTAGCAGCTGATAAGCAAATAAAGTAAATATTATAGAGTAGAATTAATGTTAAATGTTCTTAAGTTTGCAATCTTAGAGACAGAGTAACCTTAACCACAGCTTTCACTGAATATCGAAAAATAGTTGTTGAGTACAACTTTTAGTAGAAAGATACCAGCTATTAATGCGGAGTATATAAAATCATATGTGGCTCCTGCAACAAAATATACATCGGACAAACAAAAAGATTCTTATCAGTAAGTCTTGCAGAACACTTAAAGGAAGTAAGAGAAGTACCGAAAAAAATAAACCCTCATACCAGCTATTAAGATCGACTCTAAGTCCTAAACAAAATTAAATTTAAACTTATATTAATGTACATATTAGCTAATATTTTTGGCACAAATTAGCCAAATGGCTATAGGGACAGGTGTCAAATTTTTTAGGGCATCACAATGGACCCCATGGTCTAAGTGAGTCTTCGGACGGCCCCAGTAACCTAAGCTAACTTAGTAGGTGGTACTTAGTAGGTGGCAGGTGCTTAAACCTGTATTCGCTTTGTATATGTTTTGCAATATATAGTATAATATGACTAAAATTTGGTACATTAATAATGATTTTTAAACTAGTTGACTTAGTCTTTTCTGGAGTATCTATAAATTGACACGTGTTACACTTCTAATTGAACAAAAAACAAAATTCAAATTCTTTTTCCGTCACCATCATTTTATAAGATTTGAATATTGTTTATATAAATAAATATATTGGAAATTAAATGTTTTATTAAAATCTGATAAGTTTGAATTTTATAATTTGTACATATGAATTAATTATAAAAAGCTTACGATTAATATATAAATATAATGAACAGAGAAATCAACATCAATAAGGTGATGTATCGAAAGAGATAAAATTTATAACGAAATACCTATAGAAACACTGTTTTCTTTGTAACCACTTTTGCATTGTAATGAAGTTTTTAATAAGCTTTTAATTGAGGTCACATGAACTAATACTATTTTTTTCAAGTACTGAGAATGATCTTTACCATATTGATATCAGGCTATAACTATGTGCAGATACTTTTTAACTTGACCCAGGTTAGTTCCCATACATACCGATCCACACCTATGGGATGGGTACCATATTATGCCATATTTTTTGCGAATGTCTAAAATAATGTTGTGAATTATTATGTAAATATTACTCTTTTATGCTATTACGCTTTGGTAAATACCATACTTAAATTCTGAATGAATATTAACATTTCGGGGTCGCTTTGCCCCACCGTGAAATTGCCACAGTTCAAAGTGGGAAAAAATCTATCTTTAGAAGGTCATAACAATATCACATTAGTTTTCAGCTATATATGTTTATATCCTGCGCAGATAGGAATGTTTTTTTTTGTAGATGTGCTAATAAGAATAGTAAGCTTATTTACTAAAAATATTTCTTTTATTCTCTTTATTCTCTTAATTTTAGGTTCGAAAGCTGTCCTCGAAGCACTTGATGTGCAACAGACCAAAATTGACAGCATATGCTATCTTCCTGTTTTTCATCTTAAGTAGGTGCAATCTTATACATCAAAGCCACAAATAGCCAACTTGCATTTTGAATATCAGAAAGTGTGATTCAGAAAGTTTGATTCAAAAATAACATCGCTAGAACTACGTCTGTGGTAATATATACCAATAAGCTTAGTAGTTTATCACTAAGAGATAATCACCCTGTAGATATTTCGATGGTCTATAGATCCCAAATCTAGTCAATAGTACAACTAGTTATGGAAGATAATGAGTGCATTTGTAAATCATATTGGTATGTATAGCGCTACCGAAATCAAACATTGATATATTCAATGAAAATGTCAAGTCAATATTGTTGTATGGATCTGAACAAAAAACTATTATTATTACTTGATAATACAATTTGCCACGAGTCACTATTAAGACAAACAACTCGCTGAGTACTGGCTTAATAAACTCACCACATTAAAAGCGAAAATTTTGTAAGCCTTTTATGTCTCTAACTAAAAACTTTTGAGATTATGGATTTCATATAAATGAGGAATGGCACG
Organism: Teleopsis dalmanni; assembly: GCF_002237135.1. Lineage (NCBI taxonomy): Eukaryota > Metazoa > Arthropoda > Insecta > Diptera > Diopsidae > Teleopsis > Teleopsis dalmanni. Next base: position 18,503,186 of record NC_051847.1, on the reverse strand, counting down.
CTAAATAAATGATCTACTATATAAATTCAAAGGACTACTGTTATAATTATAGATGACGAAACATCTATTGAAACAATAAATTTCTTTCCCAGAGGAGCTCTCTTTATACTCCAAAAAGAAGCAGCTAAAATTATTCATTAGATTAATAAATATAAAATTGAGACCGGTCAATAAAAGTTAGTTTGAGTTATTTTCACGCATAATAGAAAAATTTGTCTATCTGTTGAAATCCGTTGAAAAGTTCAATGTACCACAAAATCATTAAACAAAATATATAAGCACGTACCACGATAATAAATTGACATATAGAACATATAAACTCTTAAAACTCATGACTGAAACAAAACTTTAGAAATCAATCTTAGCTAATAAATCCAAACTTACAATTTGTTAATCGACGGTAATTTGTTACTGTACTCAGTTGCTTTAAAACTGATCTGTATGTAGAAGATACATTTGTGGAACAATGTCGAACATAGAAACTCTACAAAGATTCCAAGCAAAAATATTAGAAATAATTACAAATTGGATCATCAAATTTATTGTGACTTTAGGTTTCTTATACTGTCTCAAGATATTAAATAGTACTCTGAATCACGCATTCGAATGTTTTAAAAGCAACTTAACCCACTTATATTGAAGCTGACAGCTCACTCAAATATCTCTCGGTTTAAAGAAAGTATATAACAGATCTTCTATGTTGATAATAGACAACTGGGAAATGATTGCTTCAATAGATTCTCTCGCAAAATTTTATTTAAAATCTTAACACTATTTTTTATTTTAAATTGTAAATTGTAAAAGTAAAACTAACAAATATCATAAAAAAAAAAATTTACGCATATTAAATAGAACTAAACATATGAGTTTGTTGGAATTTAGTAGACAATTTAAATAGGCGCATGGTGGCGTATACGTGACAATATTTCACATGGTTTTGGTCCCCTCAAATCCGAACGAATTTTCTGCTTCAAGTAAACATAACCAAAAGATAAACAAAAATGTTAACATAAAATTATTAATATTTATTAAAAAATTTGTTTATTGACAAATATTGTATTTTAAATATATTTTTATTAATAATTATTAAAAGGAAGCCTAACACATACATATGTATGTTATATGAAAATAAGTTTGCTTCTTACACTGGCATCGTTTTCTTCTTAGTTCACTTATTTCGCGCCACTGTTTCATTTTTCATTAATTTCTTAACTGATTACAGACTAAGTGGGAACGTTTTGAAAACGAAACAGAAAAGCACTAAAAACAACAGAAATGAAGACAAACTTTTTGAATTTTAGTTGAGCATTTAACAGCGATGATTACGGTTTAGCGAAAAGCGGCAACGCGTTTTATTTTACAAAATTTATAGTTTGAAAATTGTACAAAACTTTCGATTTTGTGTTTTTCTAAAAATTTGTTGTGTAGCGCACAAATATTTTTTTTATTTTTAGTTTAAAAAAAAAAATACTAAATTCGTGCGAAATATACAGAAATAGAAAAGTTATTTTTATTTTTACAAAAGTGAAAGAACTAAAAGTGCAACTGGAAGTAATTTCATTTTTCTGCAAAATTATTTTAATTGAAATTTATTTCAATTTTTATTTATTTATTAATTTATTTAATTTTTAATTTAATTGAAAATAATAAATAATTGAAAATAGTATAAATTTACGAAAATGGCTTGTTCGACGCAAACACTTAAGGTTTTTGCATTATTTTGGGATGCAGTTTTTGCGGTAAGTGAAGTGGCCACGAAATAAAATTGTTATTGATGACATTTCCTATGTTAACTTATCAAAATTTTGCAATAAAAATTGTTTTATTTATGCTTGCGGAGAACTTGTAATTGAGTGTATATGTAAACGTTCGTGTTTATCTCAACCTTTCCTATCAATAACCTGATAAATTACATCAGCACCTCAGACAATGGAAATAAGCTTATTAAGTTAAATTAATTCCTTCACAAACAATTGAATAATTTTAGAACTCAAAACTGAAAAACTTGTAAAGTGGACTTTTCAATATAAAAAAGAAAATAGTTTTCACCCTACTTCTATAATAATAGGTTATATTAGTTGTTGTTGTTACTTGTTGATGCATAATTGTTGAAGTCTTGTCCTATTAATTTAAAATTAATATTTATTAGTTTTAAAAGATTCCACTAAATTAGTTTGTCATGCTTTATATATTAATACATATTTTATAAAAATAATATAAATTAAGTAGAATTTAAAATTAAGTAAAGATAGCCTGAAAATAATTTTTTGTAATTCTGTAAAAAAATACAAACAATATAACATATGAGTTAAGTTGAGCAATTACTGTTTGATCTAGTAAAGTGACTTAGTAATTAAAATAAATTAAATTTTGTATATATTTTGCGTTAGTGGAGTGAAAAGATTTACGTTGTATGTAATTAATATGAATTAGATTTTGTTCATATGCTGTGTGACATTTTAAAAAATCATTTTACATTATTTAAAGACTAAGTGGCGATAAAAATTTTAAAATTTTTTTTGCACTAAACCAGGGGTGACCAGACCAGATCCGATCGCGGGCCAATACAAATTGGAGGATCGTAGCTGTTTTCGACAAAAAATATGGTTATAATGTTAAACTTAATTTTATTAATTTATCAAATTAAATTCATTTATTTGGTATACCATAAAAATAAAATAATGTAGTTTTAGCATTACACCAAAAGAAAATTTTTAATTGTAGTAGATTAAAAACATATTGCGGGCCGCATGTAGCCTGCGGGCCGTGCTTTGGACAGCCCTGCATTAAACGATGATTATTAAAAAATTATTTTAAGATTTTAAATGTAATTTAGGCTCCATTTTGTTAAAATTTTTAACTTTTAGTTTCGTATTTGCAAACACTCATTATTACAATTATTTAAACGACATTTAAATGATTGACTGTATTTTTTTTATGCTCATCTTTAAGAAATTAAGACTAAATGGGTAGATTTTTATCCAAAAATATAATTAAATATTTCTCTTCTTAAAGGTAATGCTTTCTTCTGAATCATTTTTAGATTCCTACTGTCATAGAATCAACAATTTTATTTATTTATGAAGCTTATAAATGTTAAATAAACTTTTTCACAGAGAATTATATATCACAGAGAATATTGTATATTTTATTATTTTATTCTACTGCAATATGCAGTATATTACAGCAGCATTAGAATAAATATATTATTTTTATTTTTATAAACACTATCATTATCATTTAACATTACAGCTTGACATAAACTTAGAAACACATTAGTGTTAGGACTATTCTTGTATTCTTTTTTATACCTAGTAGACTATAAGTAAGATTGGATTAGGATTGGAATTAAAATTTTACAACATAATACTTTGTTTTATTAATATTAACATTAATTGAATCCGAAAAGCAAACTCAACTTAAAACAATATACATATTTGTGCCCGCTTTATTAGTTTATTTTCATTTTAATAAAATTTTATTTTTGAAAAAATTTTATTTTAATTTAATGTAATTTAATTCAAAAATTTAATGTAATTTATTTTACAACTCTTCTATCCTTATATGCTAAGAGTAGAGAAACTGCATACTATGTGCTTGGGGAGTGCCCGCCACTGATGCACAAGCGGAAGAAACACCTAGGAGCACATTTCATGGATCATAAAGATTCAAGACTAGGAAAGATAGGCTCTATACTGTCTCTTATTAAAGAAATCGAACTTGAAGAAACACTCTTACCCGAGTAAGGGGCACAATAGATCTTTTAGGTCGTAGTGCACAATCCCTTCTTTTAATAATCCTGATATCAAGAAAAAAGGTTTATATGTTAAAATTATGTGTCTTATATTATTTCGAAGATAACTCTATTAACATAAGACAGTACACTAGCGAAACAAGTAGAGTTTAAAGAGTTGTGTACTAGAATATACAATATAGTTATTTATAGCTAAAAACAAATTATTTAATATGTATTTTATAAATCTTTTTATTAGCTTTAACAAAACTTAGTTCATCTTAAAATATTTGCTATAGTAATATTATATGGTATATATTTCTATTACAATTTAGTTAAATGTAGAGTATAAATAACATTGAACTGACCAATACATTTCAAATTGAGGTTTTAAAAAAATTATTTAACTCTAACCACCTTGACTTGTCAATAAAGCAAATAAAATAAAATAAAAAATAAAAAATGCTAAATACTTAATTCTAATGTCAATGAGTGTTTTGGGTGCGCTAGGGTCATTATTTACAAATGCCCAACGATGGATTGTAAACGAAGATACAAAGTGTTAAAATCCCTAGCGTTTTCAATGCGAATATAACACTAAAAAGTTTTTTTTTTAATTGAATATTTTCCCTAGAGTATGATTAAGTACTGAAATGTGGGGCGGAAAATTCACTTACAGCAATCACTTATTTATTATCTTTATTAATTGATTTCGTTTTATAAAAAATTAAGTGCTCATCTCATAGCGCCTTATCGAAATTTAAAAAAAAATTCTATAAAAAAAATATTTTGTATCTTATATTTATTTTTGTAATTCAAATATTTTTGGAATTTTTTTTTATAGATTTTTATACAAGTAATTTTTTTGTGCTATATTTCAAAAGAAAAATTATTTATTATTTCAAATAATTTTTTTTTTTTGTGTAGTTAATGTAGTGAAACATATTGTTCCCATTTTTGGTACTTAAAGTAAAAAAAACAATTTTAATAAAAAAAATTTTATAATTTTCTTTTAAACAAAATCAACTGCTATAGGGTGTGGTTTTGTAAATTAATTCAAGGGTATATTTACCATATAAGTCTTGAATATTAAGCCTCATAATTAATTATCTTACATAATTTAATAAAAATATTTATGACAAATTATATTCAAAGGGTTTTAGTATGACACATATTTTTGCGTGGATTACATTATTAATCATTCATGATTTCTTTAAAATCTTGTTTAAAAAAATTTTAATTCTTACAAAAGATTAGGTCACCAATTAGTGAGTATAATTTTTTTTTTCAAAATTTTCAGTTTAAAAAAAAATGTTTTGTTGATATTTTTATCAAAAAGTTAGAAGCTTTTGATTGCAATTTAATTAAAAAAAAATGTTGTTGCTTACAATAAGAATGGCATTATTTATTATTATATTTTTACAGTATATATAAATTTAATAATTAATTCTCATTAAAAAGTTAAACTAAAAGAATTTCAGTAATTGCTTAAAAATACATTCACATGTCATGATTACTTCAATTTCTAGTAGAATCAGATACATTTCAATCTCAGCAATTATAAAGTATTGGATAGTATTTTGTTATAGTATAAACAGCTGTGCAACACTGGTTTTTCTGCATTCTATTTTCCACATAATTAATGCCAGCCTTTATTTATACTGTAAATTAAACACAAATTGGAATTAATTGCATTTATGCGATTAGCCGTAAAATACTTCAACATAATAAAGTAATTAATTATAAATACTCGTACCAGCAGTAAGAATCTTGATCTGAGCATAGCTAAGCTGTTCTTCTATACGATAAGTAGGTCAGTTTGATTAGTATTTGTCAGTAATTATTCACAGTATTGATTATTAAAGAAGTAATTAGTTTAACGACAACATGCAACAAGTATCTTGAGGTTACGAATGTGTAAAAATGTATGCCAACTGAGATAGCGCATGAGGACGTATGATTTCCAACTAAAATACTAAACTATTTATTAAATAATAATGTATGTATATGACTACTTATATATTTTAAAATAATACATTGTAGTTGACTGCGATTATTTGGATTAAAAAAATAAACAAAATAAATTACATATGAAATATCAATGATAATGTGCAAAAAGTTTTCGTTATTTAACTAATAGATTATCATATCTTATTGACTGTTATCTACTTGATAACTGTACCATAAAATTAAAAGTGAGTAATTACTTATAATATATCTAATATAATTCTTTATGCACTATGCCAACTGCTTTAAGTAATGCAAGTAATTATATTGATATAAAGCTTTTATCAGACACTAGCGAGTTCGAGTGACTTGAATTAGAAACACAAAAGTTTTTTAAACATTATATGTCTAAGTGGTAAATATTAAATGTGTATAACTACAGAACAGCAGAAAATAGTATAACTTTAGTGTGTGGACCAATAGTTAATTTGAGTTGGATCTAGTCACACATAGGGCCGTCCTAAGATATTCGTCGCAATAGGATACTAAATTTAAGAAAATACTTATATGTTCTTATTACAAATGCTGTGAACAAAATATCTGAAAATTATTCAAGAAATTAAAAAACTACTCCTATTATTCCTATTCCCTTTCTTCACCCTTCAGTAATATTTTAAAAAATAAATTGACGCCTCAAAAGTTTTCCTGTGTATGTTTAGTGCTATTGCCTATTTCTTCTTGTAGTTAGGATGGTCCTTCCATATAACTAATTTTTGATCATTTCTATAATATTGTATATAGATATTACATTTTTTTTTAAAAAACACTACGTTCTTAAAAGTTTAACGTTATGCAAGTTGTCGGGAAGAAGACATGGAAGAAATTATTGAGCATTTGTGTTGTCACAAACCGGTTCTCGTCAGTCAAAGTAGTTACTTCTTGACCGATTTCGGCTTAACGGAATCGGCACAGCTAGATATGGTTAACTTGACGAAAACATAATATAATAGATTTGTAAAGTAATTTAACTGTTTGACTGTCATATTGTCATATATTTTTTGTTTATTTTTTAAAAATATCTTTTTGCAAGAATTGACGTAATATGTTCTTATCATCGATCACCTTCAATTAAATTGTTTCTTCTTTAAAACCAGTATAGTTTCAGAAAAACTTGTAGTTTTTGCATTTTTATGATCAATAAAAACAAAATGGTTATGTTATTGAAGGCTATAAGCTATAGACGTATGTAGTATTTCTTGAATTTTATTTAAAAACAAAAAAATTAGAAAAGATTTTATAAATAAAAAAGAAATTCATAAATGTTTGCATTAATTTTCAAAATATATTTGAATTTTAATTTTTATTCACAAAATACAATTTTTTGAAATTCTATAAACATTTTTTTTATTATTTATATAGTATATAGTATATTGTAGTGAGACATAAGCTGTTCACCCACGTATCGGTCTTTTGCCCCTACGAATGGCAATTTTCAAGACGCCCAAGTACGAATATTTTCAGTGTTAGCAACTATTTCACTTTACTTTACCCAATTTTACTATGAATGTTTAATAATTTATTTTTTCAATTTTTTTAATTTTTTTAATTTTTTGATTTTTGGTTTTGAAAGAAAAAGCTAATATTTTGTTTTGCCAAATGGAAATAGTTGATGTCATTTTTTGTTTGTAGGTCTCTCTATCTAAAACTAACAGAAACTAAATGTCTTATGTATGTGAGTAACGTATGGCATGTCTAGTCCGCTTTGACTAATAATAAAAATCTATTAACCTTAAAAATATTAAAGCAAATAATTTTGCGTACATCTGGGAGGAATAGATTTTTATTGGTATTTGGTTCCGCGTGAATAGACTTTGATTTATTTTTAATGTTTTGTTGCTTATTTATATTTCGAAAATAACATCTATTCCAAAATAAACATTGTTTTCAATAATGTTTTTATTTATTTTTTATATTTATTTTAATTTGCATATTTGGTTTTTTATGAAGACAAAAACTTAATTCGATTTTATTTGGTGCGGAACAATCAAACTACAACTGTAGTGTATTATGCCACTGTATAACATATATATTAATATATATATATTGTACTATATTGCATATCGAATTGTGGCAAAAGCTAACCTTTTCCGCTGAACCAGAAACTCTTGAAAATAATTTAGTCTGCAAATTATGTATACATTTATACTATCTGAGAAATATATATTTAGTAATGTTACATATATATATATATATATATATATAAAAGCAAATATAAATATATATACCACATATAAACATGTTTTCATTAAGTTATAGAAATTGCTGTTCCAAATATTATGTTTAGTCATTAGCAGTAATAATGTAAAATTTGTTGCGATTTCTTCATTTGTGCAAATATTTATCTTATCAGTTTTTAAATATTTTTTTAATTATGTTATTTACTTAGACAATTTGTATTTAGTTGCGACGCTGCGTACTCTCTGACAATGTACGGATACTCATACGTCATGGCGTGTCAGATAACTGAAGGCATGTGAGCCCACTTTGCTACTTGTTCTGGTCTAATTATTTGCACAATTTTTCTAAATTTTGATCTTTTGAAGCTAAAATGTTAATTATGAATTAGCAACAATTTTTTATGTTTAAATGATAAGATTCATTTAGAGGCTCATGGATTGCTTAGTATGATTTATTAATTTAAATATTTTTTATTTACATACAACAAAGTTGAAGATATGAGTACACATATATACATGTTTATATATATATTAGTTTGAGTGTTGATATTTTTAATTTTCACAAAACACATTATAAATTTTTTACAAATTTTAGCAATTTTATTATGCAGAAATTAATAAATATACAATTTTTTAAAGAATTTTCTAGGTGCAGCATGTCTTAGGTTAAAGTTCAAATTTTTTAATAAAACAAAAATATTAAAATTAAAAATCGAAGTTTGAAATTGAAAATACAAACTTAATTATAAATACAAATTAAAAATTAAATATAAAAATAAAAATAATATTGTTTTTAGTTATTTTGATACAAACATATTTTTAAATATTTTTTTAAATTTGTGTATTATATATTATAAGTATTTTTCTAAGAACTTTTAGTTCCTTGAGTTTAAAGATCCTTTAGTTCCTTAAATTCTCCTTCACTATGCATAACGCTTTAGAAAACAATCAACTTAACAGTTTTTATGCTAAAAGTTTTTCCTCTTCTTCTTTTTTCTTCTGTCTCACAGTACGGCGCTACCTAACTTAAGATCGTCTCTTTTTCTATTTGGAATCAAGTGTCTGACAATCCATCCTAATTTGCCAGATGTTACTTATATGTTTAGATTTAATAGTTTAGAATTTTAATTTGTATTTGAATTCCAATACAATATTTAATAGAAATTATATTTTTGGTTTAATATTTTAAGTTTTGGATTTTTTTTTTTGAATATCGTAACTTTTAAATATAAATTTCAAAAACTGGCCAAATCTAACTTCATTTAATATATAGCAAAGTTCATTGATTCAAATGGCAGTATCGTCTGATTTAACTTACTTGACGGCACCATTCTACATTTCTCTCTCTATTCTTAATTGCGACAGGGAAAACACTGTCTGCTTTTATAACATCTACTTCGCAGCACTATTCTAAATGTTTTTAGATGTTCGATCCACTCGATAATTGATCGATATATTTCTCTCCATTCTTAATTTTGGCGGGTAAATCACTGCCGATTTTCTGTTTAGACATACATGGCTATCGGTAGATTTTTTTTTAGAAGACGGCTTAATTATATACTCTGAAATAGAAAATGAGATAAGTAGTACAGTTTTCTGTGAAGAACTGAAAATATCTAAATATTTAGGGATTGCTAATCACTTCAGCGACTTTTAGAAAAAAATCGTTGCTATTATATTCCTAATCTATCTACTTCCTTCAGGAAAGGAATTAGAATACTCACAAGAAAAAGTATATCTGTCCCAAAACTTGCAACATCCATTAGTTAGCATCCTGTACTGTTTAGATTATAATGGGTGGCAAATGAGCTTAACTGGCAATAGACGGAGGTATTATAACACTACTTGGGGGTACAGGTATCCACCACCTCGGTTGTGTTGGATACATAATTGGCTTCTTATGGAAGAATCGTGGTAGCTGTGGTTAAACAAGGTAAAGTTCTCCTTAAACAATCCTTAAGATGTATTTAAGGTAATAGGTGGTTAAACCGCAGCCGTTTATAATCATCTTTAAGCCGTACGAATTTTAAAATCATCTGAACAAATAGTACTATGTTGATTCCTTGGATCGTCAATTTAATCTAAATCCCATTGAAATATATTGTATTGTGTTTATTGTTGTGTATATTAGGTTATAATCTTCAATTTTTTAAATTATGTTTTGTGTCTTTTTAAAATTTTGTTTTTTAAGTTTTTCCTTACATGACTCTAAATAAGCAATCACAACATTTATATTCTATGCGTATACGCGTGACATCAGTGATCAATAATAATTCTAATGATTTATTTCTGACACCTGTTGTTACGTGCTAAAACCTTTTCGAAAAGGTAAATAATAATAAAAAATGTAATTCTCTAAAGGAAGAGAATATATTGTATGTAAAAAACTATTATTAAATAATTCCTTACACTGCAAATTATTTATGCAAACAAGGTAATCAAACAAAAAAAGAGTGATCAAATGGCATAATACATTCAAATAAAAACAAAATTTTAATATATAATATATGAAATTTTATTAGTGATTCATAAAATATAATTAAAATAAGAAAATAAAGTAATAAAACCAAATAGTGCATATTTAGTAACTTCATAAATTACATTATATGATCATGCTTAGGTCACGATTAAGCTAAACTATGTTTAACGTTTTAAACTTAATGCTGTTAATGATAATCATAAAATAATTACTTATATTTGCTTAAGTGTACTTAATTAAAAATTATTTATTAAATGAAGGTTATATATTTAAACTGATTAAGAATGATTCACTTATATGTAGTTGCCATTTATGTTGAAGTAATAATTTTGGCATATAATCAAAACTTCATATTAAGCTAACATATTTTAAAAATAATTATATTATAATTATATTATTATAATTATATTATATTATAATCCGACTAATAATCAGTACATAAATTTGATAAAACTGGTTTCATAAAAATTCAAAGCTAAGCAGCGTCTATGATTAAAAGGTGGTTGTTTGATTCTGTACGTTTACTTCACCTACTTAGTGTTATTTAGTGTTTAAGCGAATTTGCTTTATATTTCGTTGTGATATTAAAATTGTATGTTATGTCACTATGCCATAGAGTCGATTGAACTACTAAAAAGGCTGAAGAGTTCAGCATTACAGAGTTATGTTAAAGAGATCTCAAAGGAATCCATTAAGGATGTGATGAATTGTAATTGCTGATGAAATATTGTGTTTCTAATATTAATAAATATCAGAATATGACAAGAGTTCACTATTTCATCAAAAAGATATATAATTATGTTTTCAAAAGAGTAAAATCAACTTGATGTTGACCATTTTCCTTAATTCAAAATAAATTGTTCACAGTTAATTTCTTCATTGACAAGATCAGATAGTGTACGCAGAATATTATTTAAGGGTTTGACAACGATCATGTGCCAGTATTTGATGAGGTTTACTAGAATATTGAGATACAGAAGGCTAGTTTTTGATGGACGTCAATGCTATGCTACGGTGCATTGTGAATGAACTCATAACTAGAACGGTACCTGATATTATTTGCAACTTTAAGTTTTCTAAATCAACTGAAATTGATGAGCATTTAGATATTATCTTGATTATTCAAATGGCTTCACGGGCATATTAAAGCCAATTCCAGTGAAAAGTAACAAAAATATTCCGAAAAATTTTTTGAATATTTCCAGCATTATATTGCCTCGAGAAGAGGTTTTTAAATAAAAAACTATAGATAATAAAACTAATAAATGCTTTATATTTTCGTTTAAAAAGTTTAATCGAATTTGGGATGGATTGTATATTATCGTTCATTATAGCGAAATCAAGAAATTCTTCATCAGTGACATCAGTTTTAAAATATATTTATAGGGATTATTAACTTAGTTCCAAGTAAATAATTTGTACGTGATATTTGTCATATTTCCATTATGGAATGCATTAGGTGCCTTATATGAAAAATATTGCTTGTTCAATTTACTTTATGTAGATTGAATCTTTTTCAACATAATATAAAGAAAATTTAATAAAAATTAACAATAGCTACTAGATATTACATATATTTACATAATTTTCACATTAATGAATGACTGTATAAGATTGAAAACTTTTCAATATCACGAACATAGATCAGTTTTGATTGAGGAAATATTTCAAAAAGTCACGTTCTGATGAGATGAGATTTTAAATAAAATAATGAAAAACAATAAAAATATTTTCAAATATAAAACTAAATAAATTTAAAGAAAATATTTTGTTTTAGAAACTTTTTGACTTTATGAGAAAATATATTTTCATTCAGAATTTATAACAATCGATCTCATAGCATATAATAATCATTAAGGTTCACATATTTAAAATTAATGATTCACCTATATATAGCTTTCATTTAATCGATGTTTAATAAATAAATAATATATATGAGTGTTATTACTTGTATTAACATTATAGGTAGATTTATTATTATGTATTATTTCGAAGCAATTACTATAAACTAAAATACATTGTGTATTCTGGACAATGCAGTTAGTACGGTTTTAATTTTGAAAGGTTTGTTAGCCAAGATTAAGATTTTTGCACAAAAATGTCTGATGACAATCTTTAAATGTCTGATGGTTAAAGACTTGGGTTTTTTCTAGGTACTGACCTTAACTGCTGCGTTGGTTTTATTTGTGTAAAGCCAATGCAATTGATCAATCAAATTTCTTAAGATGTTTTATATTTATAATATATTTAAACATTTTTTGTCTATAATATTATAAATACATTAATATTTTATTTAAATAGTTATTTACAATTTTTACAATCTTTTACAATTTAAAGTAATAATATAATAAAAATTATAATATATATAATTATATATTATGATTATATAAATAAAATATTATATTTAATATTATACATTTTATTTTATCAATATTTATTTTATCAATATTTAAATAGTAATTTACAATTTAAAGTAATAATAAAATAAAAATTATAGCGTTTCTATAGGCAAGAATATAATGTATTATTACTTACTCGTAGACTTCCTACTTTGTGACCTATTTTAGTTTTTACTTAGAATGGAAGGTCAGTTTGCAGTTTTATAATCTTTCATAATCTTATAATTACTCCTTCCTGAAGTAACACGAAAATGCTCAAAGGAAGGTCTTCCTGATGAAGAGGTATGGTGTTTTGGTCGTTAAGAAACTGGCACTCCGGTATCATGACGATAGTACTAATAGCCGATGGTGAATTTCACAAGTTCATAGTAAAAATACAAAAAAAAAACATATATCTACCCACTTGGATAATTAAACTTCCTTTTAAAAACGGTGTTTACTACCCCTTGCTTATTTTGTTAATCGATTATGTTGACCGTAGAATTGACAAATCAGTCTATGTATATTACAAAATGCAGGTATAAGACTAGGCATTAAAATCTCTTTTCTATAAATGATAAAGTTTTTGAAATCTGCAACGTTAAAAAATCAGTTTGGTAGCTTGCTTAGGTCAATAACATTGGTTTGTCAATTGACAACTTTAACAAGTGTTATAGAAATACTCATTCAGCTTATTTAAATCAATCACTTAATTCAATTTCAATCGCCGATTATTCACTTAAACTGAATTGAAATAACTGATAAATGAAATCACCTAAACCACCGTAATTCCACAAATGCCACAAAAGTCATTAAGTCGATTATCGAGTTGACCACATTTGTAAAAGTGTTGACCGGGCCCTTTGGTAGCAAAACAGATAATCGTCTACAAAACAATTGAAAAACCAGAGAAAATTAAATAATTTGTTTCGCATCAAATTTCATTCAGCAGGAAATGAGTATTTTATATAATTTAATTACTGTATTTCCATAGTTAAAAATGTTACCTAAGCATAAGCGTGCCATAATGAATTTGATTCCGGTCATGTTTACATATCACATTTGGGCGAACTTATTTAAGCTGAAGGGCGTTAATAGTTCTAGCAATAATTAATTTCTAAATATCAATAGCAAAACGGATGTGTACACATTTTTTATTAACTTCACAGTTTTTGTAGATTATTTGTTCGTCTATGAGGTTCCCTTCGAAAAATTACTATTCAAAACCATTTGAAACTTTACATATGTAAATTTTGTTGTTGATATATGCTTAAATACGCGTAATCAAGGTAACGAAATTTTATACGCCCAATTAGTCAAAACAATAACAATTCAATTCATAAAATTTAATATAATTTATTTATGGGCTTGTGTATTCCTTCAATATTAAGTGAGCACAATTAATTTTTACATTAAATACAATAAACAATATTGGAATTAACTGACTAACCCACATACAACGATAGCGTTTCAAATTTAATATGAGAACTAGACAATGTCACTATTTAAATTAATAACATTAAATATACAACAGATAATGTTAAAGTCAGCTACATGACATTCATCTGTTAACATTTTACAGTCCGGTCTTTACATTTTACTGACTGTTATATACACTTGCACACTATATCTAGAAGTACAGGAGACAGCGATGCATATATTATGCCAATGTCCAGCACTGGCAAGTGGGAAGAAGACTGTCTTCGTACACCATTGGGTTTGTGATAACTTGGCAGGCAATCCCAAGCTAAATGAGCTGCTTGCATTAACAACCGATGTAGTTATGTGAAAGGAAGCAACTCCAGCTTTAACTCAATAACGACATCAGAGAATCGAACAATGAAAAAGGACCAAGTAGTCTAATTTGGTTAATTCTTCACTTCATTGGGGCCTCAGTATAATATACTGTTATATATGGTTAGCTGCTTTTATACAAATACATTATGATCGATAAATGATCGGACACCATATCCGAGCTATATATGTATATATATAAAGTATACAGAGCTGGTCATACTAGGTAGACTCACTTATTTAACAAATAAACATAAAAAACATAAAAAAGCTGTTTAAGTTAAAAATTATTTAACGTGATTTAAGGAGATTTTAATACATCACTGAAGATAATATTGCCCAATTAGCCACGCCACATAAAACTTAAAGCACTATTTGGAGCACTATTAGCTACGTATGGTTAAGACTTTGAAGAGCTATGGAAATAGGTACTACATACTTAGTCCTATTTGGGTTATATTGCTCTCAATTTTATAACCAAAATCTCTAAAGTTAAAACTTAATCTTTTCGAATAAATTTTTTTTTAGACAAATACTTTCTAGACTATTGACAACAAATATTGTAAGACTATATAAATACCGCATATAATATATTCTTGTGTTGATTCTAACGCAGTATAACATATAGATTTATTTCTTGCTACAGCTTCAATAAATAATATTATTTGATTTTTAAATAAATAAAATTATAAATATTGCAATATATAAACTTTATTTTAATCAAAACTTAAATATTTTTATTGTAGATCCTCGGCCTAATATTGCTGGGATTGGGTGTGTATATTGTTATCGAATTTGAGCACTTCAACAATGTGGCAATCGTAGTGCTTACTGCCGGCATAATAGTTACCTTATCTGCTCTCTTCGGATGCTGGAGTGCGGCACGCGAAAAAAGTTGCTGGTCAAAGGGAGTAAGTTATTTCCCATACTGTATTCCATACATTCTCTTAAAGAAATAATTAATATTATTTAATAAATTTTTGTCAAATAGTTTGTCGTGCTGTTGGTTATATTAGTTATTTTACAATTGCTGATTGTCGCCTTTTTCTGGATATTTGAAACATCGCTTTTGATAAATGTAGACAAGACATTCGATCAATTATGGCGGGAACAACCGACACCAATCAAACCAGGAAATGCCAGCCAAATTGCAAGCTTAGAAAGATGGGTAAGTTTTTCCAGTTTTCTTAAGATTTTTTATGCTATAAAGAATATGTAATTTGTTTTTATTGCTTTTTAATTAAGTAATTAAATAATAATTAAAAACAAATTAATCAAATGCTTACTTAATTTAATTGCCATTTTAGCTTGAGTGCTGTGGCAAGACTGGTCCAAAAGATTACCTTTTACCACCGTATAGCTGTTATAATCACAACGAAAAACTCAATGCGGATGGTTGCCGTCAGAAATTTTTGGATTACGTGTCTGACCGTTGGATATTCTTTAATATCTTTGTGCTTGTTTTGGTATTGGTTGAGGTAATTTAAGTAGACAGAATTAAAGTAAACTTGATTTAATGTTAAAATTTTGATTTACTTTTCAGCTCATCTGTGCAGCTTTCGCATACGTTTTGGCTAATAGCATTCTTAATCGCTGGCGTCGCTCAAAATATTATCCAAAATAAATAATTAAGTTATTATTTCTAAAACGAATACATTTAAATTAATTTGTAATTTACACCAAAGAATTCTCAATACTGTGCAAATAACTGATATAAATATCTGTAAAATATTTGCTAGTCTACCTCATAAGTTCAGTAGTTCTGTCTTATAAAAAGTGTCCAAAATGTGCCAAAACTCGTGTTCAACATTCAAAAATTCATTAAACAGGATTAAAAACTATTCGAAAATTAGTTTTAAGTCGAATTTAAACGATTTTTGTATAATTTGTTCTAGCTCTAAGCAATATATGTATGTCTACAAAGATTTGATTAATTTATTTTTATTTAACAATTTGTTAAGAAACTTCAGATTTTTGTATTTAATTGATATTGATTTATATTAATTTTACAATTCAGTTTCTACTTCATTAACATTTAATTTAAAAACACTTAAGTTTAAATACAAAATGGTTAATATGCATTTTCGATAAAAGCCTACCTGCTTTTAAAATATATACATACATATATACTCAAATATAAACGTTAAGATTTTTATATAAACAATTTTTCAATATTGCAATTCTTATATATAATATATTATTATGTTAAACATGTTTTAGACAATATTAAATGAACTTGTTAAATGTATTTATAATAACATTAAATTTAAGAATTTAAATAAATCGTTACATTTTTATAATTATTAACTCTAAAAAAAGTTGTCTTAATTTTAATTATGTTACAATTACCAACAAAAGATATTTGTTCAAATATTTTTCGTATAATATACAATATATATAAGAATTAATCAATGCAATTGTTAATTTAATTTTTTTTTTTTGGTTTTATTTATTTAAAACAAAAAAAAATTTAAATAAATCACTAAACAATACTAATTAATATAAAAATTGTTATTTAAATTATTTTTATAATAAATATATAACTACTAATTTGTTTGTGAATAATTACAATCATACTTGTCGTATTTGCAACTTAAATTGTCATCCAATTAAAAGCTATATGTAAATATAAGTATGTATAAATTTTTAAGACTTATAATCGACATTTGCTATATGCTATATGTATGCTAGTATAGTTATATGGCTTTTACTGTGCATTACCGATCTGCTGTGTTATCAAATATTTGTTGATTAATACAAAAAAAATAGGAAAACCGGTATAAATTCTGATACACTCTCTTAAAAGTGGCTTTTTCTCTAAACAACTAATAGCATGTTTTCACTGCTTAGTTAGTTAGTGTAACTTACACTAACTATTCTTTCTAACAAAGAAGTTACTAAATTAATATTCACTCTTCCATGAAAGGACTACAGAAGAGTGACGTGATGGATTTGGGGGAAAACAATAGTTGCGGGAAATGCTTGGAACAAAGAAAACTGCAGAAAAGGTAGTTTGTACATGACTGATTTTGTCAAAGGCATTAATAAGATATTTTGTTATAGACAAATGTTACAAACTTAATCATATAATCACATGTGGTACAATTACAACTAAAGAGATTTAAATATTTTCTACTCTCCAGACAGATAAGTAGTATGTAGACATAGTACTGTTCAGGCAGTAGGTAATCGGATCTTCTTGGTACTGTCCACAGTTCGCTTTTTCGCTAGATTTATAATTCTATCAATAACATTTTCAAACGTTATCGCCAATAACCTGAAAGTCTTTGCGTGTCATTTTGATATCAACCATATCACTATTATCTATTAAGAATCACAAAATGTTCCAAGCTTTAATTGATTAGTACAAAGACTGAAAGTTTATTGTATTTACTAGTTCATAAACACACATTCAAGCCGAAAGAATAGACAGGACTAAGAGTTTGACTATTTGATTGATTTAATTTTATATACACTGAAGTTTGATATAACCCACTGTAATGGTATATTGACTTCAGTGCACGTACTATTTTTTAATGATTCACCTTTCCTTACAACTTATCCATTCAATAACTTACTGCATACAATCTTTTTAATTTATATAAAATGTTTTAAAAAATCTATTGGGCCTATTTACACTATCATGAACGTGAGATGAGCTTCACGACAAAATGAACTGTTAGTTCAGTATAAAATGCTTGTGTGGAGTAGTGCAGAGCATAGAAATAGAGAATATTCATAACATTGCATATGTATGCGTGTCAAGTTGAGAAAACGCAGCAAATATCATTGCGTGAAATTCATGAACTTAATTCATACTCTCTTTCCTCTCTCATCTATAAGTAACCGGTTTTCAAGTTCATGTTCACGTTACGTTCATGTTAGTAATTTTAAGAGTAAAAAGATGGATATATTTAAGCCGAATTGTCTTGTCAAGACTATAAAAATAATTGATTTGTTATGGGTGGTTGTTTGGTTGCAGTGGCAGTTATACAATGGATAACTTCTATGTACCTCAAATAGCAATTTTTCGCTGTTTTGGTACCACATTACACGCAAGAACTCCTAGTATAAAGACTAAATCTATCCCGTTGAATTCAGATGATTTAATAGTTATATCGCCTTCACCGATGAACAGTCTGATAGACTGTCAAAGAAATATCTTCCTAAAAATCGATATCTTCTGAACGCCAGGACCGGGCATTTACAGAGAAAATGTGTAACGATTTTTTTTTCTGCGGATTTCCACAACTTCTGCAGTGAAGATTATAAGGAATACACAGTTTTTCTGCGAAGGTTTCTATACACCAATGACCAGAGAAAACTGCAGTATGCTTTGCAGTGTTTGATGAGTTCAGAGGATCTAATTTTATTATAAGTGGGCCATGATAACCTGGTAGTTGCATATGGCTTAAGTGTTTTCCATCTGTTATTGGCAAGTTAAAGAAAGTATAGATAAGTCTTAATGGCCTCTAGGGTGATATACACCGATACCGTTAGGGACACATCCAGGAAAGCACCGGAGCGGGCGAAACTGTCAGCGTTTTCGTTCCCTTCGATATTCCTATGTCCAGGAACGCAGATAAGGGTAATGTTAGTCAACCGATTTAGCTCACCGATTACCTCTTGATCTACCTTGATTTATTATACTCCGTTGTCTTTTTCACCGTATTCATGTATAATATCATAGGAAAATGTATGTAAGCATTCTTTCCAAATATTCAGTTCAAATATTTTAATTTTTTTGTCCATAACGAAGTTGAAATTCGTATAAACAATTTAATTTAGAAATTTATAAATTAATTTCTCAAAAAAGAAATAAATTTTCTCGTAGGTTTCAGGTAACATTAGAAGTTTGATTTCAAATTAAATTTTTTAATGATGACATATGTAGAACTATCTGTCTATCTTAAACTCATTTATAAATTTTATTCTGTGTTCCACCTTAAGCCAGTAGATTGAAGTCAAACCATAAAATATATTGTCTATGGATGGTACGAGAATTTTGAACATAAACGTTTGAGTTTCCCTGCCATGCAAACAGATTTGTTTCAATTTCGGATGTAATATGTAAGTTTTTATTACAACAAAATGCTCTTGAGTTTGCTTTATTTGGTTTTTTTTCGTTAATTAACATATGTTCACATGTAATTTTTATGGACCTGGCCGCAGTTTCCGATGGTTATGACTGCATGAGCCAATTCAGTGATGCGCCATCGCGTCTTGTAGTTGTCGTCGTTTTCCAATTCGGCGTAGGAGATGAATTTCAACAATTTTCATTTTGAAAACTTTTGACTTTTTTCTCTTTCTTCCTTTTTTTCTTATTCATTTTCTTATTTGTTTTTGCTTTTGTTTTTGTTTTTATGTCTTTTTGACTTATATTGCATTTTGTATTATGGCCAAGCAAACATAATCATGAAAATATTGTCAGTATTAATGACGTTATTGCTCTTGTTCTAGTGGTATTGATGTTGTTGTTGTTGTTGTTGTTGTTGTTGCTATTGCTATTGCTGTTGTTGTTTTGGTTAATAAAAACAAAAGCTGAATATTTATTTCCCCATAATTTTATGTCGTCTATTGGCTATGCCCAAGGTACAATTTTACCGCTTTGACTGTGGCATTTCAGTTTTAAAACGTGCCTCGAATTGTTGTGGAGGTGCCACGACAAATGATTTTTTATTTTTCAATTTGTTTTGATATCGAAAAGTTTTGCGGTCAAATTGCGAAATTTTGTGGTGTAAACGCCGCCAATTAAATTAGTGCAAGAACAAATTTGTTACAAATTAAATTAAAAAAAAAAATTTATTTATATATAATATTAAATTTATAATATTATATCTATAATAATGTAATTACAATATAATAAAGCATAAATCAAAAATAATTTTGTAAAATTCTATAAACAATTAAAACATAATAATTATATAAAACATTTATATAAAATTAAAGTGTTTAGTATAAAATATTCATATATATATATGTATAAAAATAGTAAAATTTAAAATTAAAGTTTTTTAATTGCATAAAAAATAAAATGTATTGTTCAACAAAAATTTTAAAATTAATTCTATATATTTTTAATTTTCTTTGCGCAGTAAGTATACATTTTGTTTATAAATTGTAATGAAAATTGCACATAAATTATATACATATGTACATCGCATTTATATAGAAGAATATAGAGAAAAACTAGATCAGAAGAAGATATTGTATCATTTTTATTATCGTCTATTAGTCTTCTCAACAAATTCGTTTGTATGTCAAATGACATAAATTAGTCACATCAATCGTCACATTTTAAAAATAAATTTTCTCAACTAATTTATTTATTAATACTTTGTTTTTTAGTTTTAGGAACATAATTTTTAGTTTTTCGCAACTTGTTGGCATAGTAAAAAATTTTGTTTTTGCTTTCGTGAAAACATGATTTATTTTTTTTTTTGAATTTTTGGTTTGTTTAATTTAATTTTTGTTTTTTATTTGTTGCATATTAATTTTGTTTATGCACACAAAAATCTTTGCAAGAAAAGCTTGCCATTGAACTTTAGGAACTTACCAAAAGCTTTGTGTTCTACATTCCACAATCCACATTCGTTAGAAATTTTGTTTACAATAATTTTATTAATAAATTGAAGTCATGCTGGCTTATCAAAATGTTACTTTACATTTTTATATATGAAAAAATACAATTATTCACAGTTAATATTATTATTATGACATGTTCTTCATTTATAAAAATTAGATTTAGATCTTAGTCTATTCACAGATAATTATTAAAAATTTTTCCAGTCGTCTCTGGTTTTAGCAGCGAAACGTAGCTGGTTAAAGGATTTGTTCGTTTCAGTTGCCACTGTTCTCCGCTAAGTGGTTCTGGGACGGTGAACTAACTGAAAGGAACATTCTTTACTAATAATAGGATCCAAACCCATTTTCATCATGGACAGAGTAGTATAGAAAGTAATGCTAGCAGGTCAAGAAAAACAGAAGATATAAAAATTTTTTCAAGTCTTACAGGTTTAATACAATCTAAATTAATACTAGATTACTACAAAAGCAAATGCAATAAATTTTGTGTTGGTTCATCCAAGAACAGATGTTAATTAGTTAACTATTTAATGTTAATTAGAATATTGATCGCGGACATGATAGAGTTAAGAACACATGAGCTGCATAGGTGTTGCATTAAGCGGTATCAGCAAATTCTGTGATAATGTATTTAAAAACTTCACTTCAGAAAGTGAAGGTATGTATGATAAATGAAGAAATCAGGTAGTGTTGATATACATCAAAATAGTAAGGAATTGCAGGGTTTATAAATTGGTTAGACAGAATACTAATCTTCCCCTAAAAGCAAAATGAATTGAGATTGGAATAGCTTTCGCCACTTGTAAGTTATTTTTGTTAGTTAACTTGAATAGTTTTCTTCAAGAAGAGAATAGGTCTTGGGAAAATGAAGATACATATATAATATCTAAGCTAATGTGGGCGATATTTGATAACAAAAATTCAAATTAGCCATATAAGAACAGACAATCTTAAAGTCGTAGCTTATATAAACGGTTGCTGATTATTTGGGATGCATGCGCTCAGGCTCAGGTTAAGAGCCTTCCTTAATGAATATTGCAGTCGTTGTAAAGATAAGGCGGAAGAAGAAACATGTCTTAAGATCTCTCATCATCCAGCAATTTATAAGAGTCCCTCAATTGTGCCATAAGTAATACAGTCCCGTGTTGAATAGTACCTGTAGGGTCTAAATAGTTGGTCAAATACTATAATAACATAACCTAACATATGATGAAATGAAAAAACTAAATAACAAGAGAAATGTTACTGCTCTCCTGACTCTTTAATATCATTTATGGTTGTGTTTTTTTTCATCTAAAGTTAAGTGTCACTCTTATAGAAAGAAATGTAGTGTGATATTGATATTATGATAGGAATTAATGAGGAATGTAGTTAAGTGGCGCCCACATTGTTTTTTGGATCGATATCCCGAAGCTGTTGGTTTGTTACATTAATCAAGAGGTACTGATACGCCAAAGCTTTTGCTTTGTTATAATAATCAATATTTCATTCAGAGTTCTATCAAGTATAGTTGGAGTTTCAGACATGGCCTCAGAATATCACTCATTATTATTTTATCATCGCTGTTCTTGATGTTAATGTCTGAACTTAATAAAATAATCTAAAGATAATGATGTGTATAACTATTTATAACCATTAATTCAAAAAGCTTATTTCCTTATCTTGAGGTAGCTATTAAATAAATTATTTAATTCCGATATTTCTGATATTATAATTTGATAGACAGATTTTTTATATCTACAAATATCATTTTATTTCACAGCTGTTTGGTGTCATATTGATTTGGTTTGGCGTATGGCTCTGTAATACCGTAAATGGAGAGAATGAGAGAACTATTGATCTTGGCGAAAATCTACTTGGAGCTTTAATCATTTTGTTAGGAGTTGTAGTTTTCCTAATTTCTATTTTTGGTTTTGTTGGCATTTACATGAAATCCAGAAAAATGCTAATATGTGTAAGGAAATATTTAAATCTATTTTTTTTAAATTTTAATATTAAACTTTTGTTGAAGTTTGCTGTTATAATGGTTTTGTTGCTGATAATACAACTTGTGCTCCTAAGTTTGAGTTACACAGCAGCGAGTGAAGGAATGCCATCAGAACTGAAGCAGGGCTTTGATGAGTTATGGGATAAACATGATTTTGATAACAGCACTTTATCAAGCTATGAACAATGGGTAAGAAGTATCTCTATTGACAAAAAATATTATTGCAATAATAAAGTTATTTAAATTATCTCTCTGAGTTAGCTGCAATGTTGTGGAAAAAATAGTGCGGAAGATTACATTTTATTAGATAAATTTCCTCCGTCAAGCTGCTGTAAGGACCGGGACTGCACTAATATAATGAATTTATATGTGGTTGGGTGTGAAAGGAAATTTAGGGATTACGTTAAAGAAAAAACACGAAACTTCAATATAATCAGTTGGTTACTCATACTGATAGAGGTAGGGTTATCCATACTTCTTTGATATAAAAAACAAATTTATTTATTTTTTTTACATTATAGTTTATCGCTTCTGTATGTACTTGTGTGCTGGCGGATAGTATTCGAAATCATATAGATCGAATAAGATTTTATAACTAAACTTTATAGCTGCGAAGATTTACAAAAAGTATTTTAAATTTGATAATTGTGTTAATAATTATGTACACATAATTGCATATAATAATATAATGTAATACTTATAGTTTGTATATACTGTTTAGTTTTAGATCTTAAATGTATATAAAAATATTCGTGTATATTTGTATAAAAAGATTAACTATTAATAAAAACGCAATTGCTAGATATTTGAATATTTTAACAACTAAATTCAGATATTGTTCTTATAATGACTGAAAAATTTTTAACTTAATATATATTCTTCACATAAGGTAATAATGATGTCAGACTTAAAATGTCAAGAGAACGTTGTTGGAAATGAAGTGCACATGAAAACCCAATACAAGAAAAGGTTAAAGCAGATCCCTAAAAATATATTAGTTGTCTTCTCTACTAACTAATTTATTTAAAAGATTCAAATTGAAATAACTTTTAGGATAATGGCATTTCTAATGAATAGATTGTGTGTCTTAAATTCTATGGCAAACACTTCAATCATTGAAGGTTATGTTATGTTACATATAGCGTTAAGCATCTAGGCTATATACAACAGATCGACCCTAGTCGCGCTACACCTTGACCTCTAAAAACCTCTAAAAACTACTCTTTATGCTTAGTACTTTTAAATTTTGGTAGAGTCCAGAGTTTCTTGCAGCAAAGATTACATGAAGTCATAGCAACGCTAACTAAGCGGTGAAACGTTTATCTACCAAGAGTAGAGCGTTCCTGTGCTCTGAGTTTTCCAAAAAAATTTCACAACCAACAGATATCAGCGTCGGAGAAATGGAACTAATGTACATTGTATCTTATGCTGTAATTTGTGTAGTGATCAAATCAAAACTGTAAATTCAACCTGCTCAATAAATATATATTATTTGGTGCTCCATTGGCTGAGATGAAGAATTATTTAAGTTGTTGTTAGCTTTCACTATTCCTTGGGGATCAACTATTCCTAAAATTGACGCCTATAATATATAAAGTATAGGGTGAAAATATTCGTTCAATATGCAGTTTCTTGATTGTGACACTTTTTTACGCAGCTATATTATAGCCATAAAAAATCGAACGGAAAAATATTGGTCAGAAAACTTGTTCGAAAATGACGTTAATAACGCCCGCACGCTCTAACAGGCGTAATTCATCAGCAAGTGTCGAACTTGAAAAATTAACAGAGACAAGAACAAAAACAAAAACAAAAGCAAAAGCAAAAACAATAGCAAAAACAAAAACACAATAAATAAGAAAATGGATTTATTAAGAGATTCAACAGAAAACGAGCAGCTAAAATAAATGTAGGAGGCAGCAAAAGTAGCGCAAGATCAGCACGACTGCAAATAAACAATTCGCTGAGATGAAAAATCAAAACAAAATCTAAAAAAGAATCTTTAAGATACAAAGTTTTGATTATTTTGTGTATTTTTGTTAAAATGTTTCAGTTTACTTTCGCAGGTGTTACGTTACGGACAACAAAAGTTGTTTAATTTATGAAATTTATTTTTTATGCAAAATACTGCACTTCGTGATACTTTCGCGCACTAAAAAGGCAACTTCCAGTACAAGTCGGGCGGTCAGACAAGAAAAGTTGCTGTGCCTTTATTCCAATGAAAAACATATTAATAATAAATTTTAAATATTTTTGAAAATAAATTCGAGGGTACTTAAAAGAAAAATTACATCATCTGCTTTCTTCTTAGCAGTTTTGTTTTAAAAACAATAAAAGTTGTTTTAGTGAATCATTAGAAAATTTTCTGAAAAATTTTGCATCTATTATGGGCTTAACTACAGCAACAACGAAGCACATTTTACTACTACTTAATTTTATATTTACTGTGAGTATTATTGGTATATTAATAATTTTTAATAAATTTGCCAATTTAATTTTAATTAAAAGCACATTGTTACAATTTATTTATATTATTTAAAAATATTTATGGAACACTAAGTTGTCACCATATATCCGAAAATGCTATTGCATTAGTTCAGGTGATTCTAATAAACTTAACAATATAGCCAGTTCTTACATGATAATACTATATATATATATATTAATATATATATACCATATATATAGAAAACTGTTCCATTTAATTTTTTGTTAAAATGTTATATTATGTGATTCATTCAAAATACTTTTTATGAGAAATGGACGTGACAGTAGACACAAATGATCCATTTTTCACAAGAAAAATTTTATAAATAAAATTAATAATTATATGCATAAAAAATTTCAGATTAACAGACCATAACTCTATACTTTTTGTATCTAGATGTTACAATTTTCAAAGAGACTTATTTGGTTGACCTATGTTCTTATAACCAGTACTATGAATACGCTACTAAATCTAGCTTTTTTGAAGAGTTTAGACATTCTAAATTTTTCTTTATTTGATCTATTTGATTATGATATTAATATAAAGATTCTTTATGAAGAATGTCGTCCTTAGGGTTATATGGTTACCTTATAAATACCTGTCTTTTTGAAGGCGACGCTACTATATACAAAAGCTGGATAGACAATTTATTTTTATGAAGAGGAATAGAAACTGATTCAGAGCTCGAGACGAGCTTTCTCAGTCTCGATGTGGTGTTTCCAAATCAACTTCTATTTGATACCAGTATTGTAAAGTCCATTCAATATTAGCATTGTTAACTCATAACACCTTAAGATTCTGTTGATTGCTTTTGTGTTTTCATCAAGAAATTTAATCTTCCATTTAAAAAAGTATTTGACCAGCTTAAAAAACTTAGTTGCATTCACAACAGATTACATGACTATAGATCCAGTCTTTATGTTGGAACGCATAAATGAGGTAGTACTATTTTCAGTTATAATGGGAAATAAAAGCATTAGTTCGCGGATAAATAAGAGGTATGGATTGCTTTAACCTCATTTTATTTGACTGAAGAAAAGAATGCCAAATCTCTATTTACTAAAAATATAACAAATTGTTGGAGGGAATGTTTAAAATAAAAAATTTAATTTTGAATCAGCCGAATGCTTAGTCCGTCCATAAAGTGGTTTTGGATACAATCAAAAATGTATAACTACTGGTCTTTGAAATATCTATTTTTTTTATTTTTAATAGTTGTTGATATAATCTTAATTCTCTCTAATCTCGTAATTACAAGTCAATCTACAATATTATAAATACAATTCCATTATTTATTATAATAAGCAAAAATAGTTATAGTCGGTAGAAGCCATTTAATTTTTTTCATTATAAATATTAATACTATGTGAAGATATTATTGATTTATATGCAATCATTATATATCAGATATTGTTACAAATTTAGAGGTAAAAATAATTAAGTATTTAAAAAAAACAAATGTTATATATATATATATACTTACAATATATACTTTTATGTATCTATACTTCTATATTTTCTATATTTAAATTACTTTAAAAATTAAATTTTTCCAGGTGTTAGCATTAATTTTAATTGGTTTTGGAATTTTTATATTGGTAAGTGGGGCAGATAACAAAGTCGATCATGGAGAGAATTTGGCGGGAGGACTCATAATCGCACTCGGTATAATTATATTAGTGATTTCAATATTCGGTTGTATAGCAGCAATACATGAATCGAAGAGAAAACTTATAGTTGTGAGTATCAAATTTTTTTTAGATAAAGAAAATACTTGTATCATTTATACAAGTATTTGAAGTACAACAAGTTAATGTTTTAAACTATAAAATTAAATTTTTATTTTTATTTTTATTTTATTTTATTGCAAATGTTTTTTAAGTATATCTGCATATTAGTTGTTATAATACTGATACAACTTGCGATGGCTGGTATGGCTTCACAGGGCACAAGAGATGGTTTGTCGGGTAGTGTGAAAGAAGGTTTTGACACTTTATGGAAAATTGAGGAAGGCTCAGTTCATGAGAATACTGATGCTTTAGCGTATTACGAAGACTGGGTAAGTAACTAATCAATAAATAATAATTTTTATATAAGATACAATGCGAAGTTGTTTATTCTGCAGTTGCAATGTTGTGGAGTGAACAACACTGACGACTATCGCCGGATTAAACATGCCATACCGAAAACTTGCTGTGTGGCACATAATTGCAGTGTTGCCAGTAACATCTATACCCTTGGCTGTCAAGAGAAATTCGAAGAATACTTAGCCGGAAAAATGCTGATGTTCTCAATTGTTAGTTGGTTTATGATTATAGCAGAAGTAAGTAGAAGTAAGAGTTTCTTTAAATAGTTTTTACTTTACATCTATTTCATTTTAATCTTAGATAATTGGAGCAGTATTTGCTTGGATGTTATATAGCAGCATTAAGAATCAAAGTCGGCGAGCAAATGTCGGTTGGATGTAGGATGTTTTAGTGACTATCAATGTATTCCAAAATTATTATTTTGTATTTAATTGTTATTGATTTTTTATTTAAATTGTTTGTTATTATTTTGTGTACTGACTTATGAAGTTATGTTAATATAATAATAATTAATACATTGTAATATATTATATATCATATATAAAATTATAGTCAGAATTTTATTATAAGTATTATTAACTCGTGTGTTTTGATAATCAAAATTGAAAAATATGCATACTGATTTTTTTTGTCTAAAAATGATTCAAATTCGTCTTAATTTAATAATTTTAACAATTGTCCCAAATATAGTTAATACTATTAAACTTTTTCAGCTTTATATAATACATTTCCTCTGACCAAAAAATGCATTTTAATCTTATTGCACAAAGTAATTATATTAATTATATTAATAATAAATGGTAAAATTAGAAACATATATTAATTTTTAATTTACATATTTTATAGTTTATTAATAAATTAACTATTCTAAAAAAACGTTTATTCTTCAATTATATTTAATAAATGAAGCCTTCGCAGGTTAAGAATATTTGGCGGTAGTGGCATCTGTTACAGTGTCTGTTCAAATAGATCAAGTCGCAGGTTAAATTTATTTGGCAATATTAGAATTTGTTATAGGGCATGTCAACAGACATAATGTCAGCCTTAAAGTTATAACTATTTAATTTATATATTGCATTTTAACTGTTAAATTCAACATGAAATCTAGTATTAAACGAATAGTTTTCAGTTTAATAGCTTTGGACGAAATTATTTAAATTCTCCTTAGTGCTTTCTTAACATAGCCTGTTATACCTATTCACCTATTTTTTACGATGGCTATAAAATAAATATTTTATGTATTCTACCACCCTAACTATATAGACTGGGCAGTTAAAAATTATTACGATTTTTCGAAGTAATTGAAGTATGTGAACAATAACCTGAAGTTAGTTATCGTTTACATTAAGTATTTATTTTATAGCCATCATAAAAATAGGAAAATAGCTATAATAGTTGATAAATAATTTTAGTTGTTTATGAAAATGAAAAAACAAAATACAGTAACTAAAATTAATTCCTTAACTTACTTTTATCGAAAGAAGTCAAAAAGTATGAAGTTGATTTCCTACTCTGAGGAGCTGGACAACTTATGAAAGTGAATTAACAAGAGACATAGTTTCGAGATGAAATTATACAAACTTTAACGTTCAGTAGGATTGATACTTTAGATTAAAAATCATTTTTTAAAGTATATATTTTAAATTTAGTTTATTACAAATTTATAAAAATTAATTCATAAGGATTAAAACACAGGATATGCCGGAAAGCACCATGATGTAAACGCCAGCGACATTTAAATCATGGAAATTTTTATAACAGGTAAGATACATTTCAATATTATTAAATAATGTAAGCTAGAATACCCGCTGCTTTTCAATGACGGTTAAAAATATAATAAATCAGTTTCATTTGATTTGAATAAAAAAAATGTTTTTTTTTTAAATATAATGTAAATTAAATCCGAATTTTATGTGAGAATTTGCAACAGCTAAAAGCTTGTGGACCGACTTCTGATGTCAGAGTTGAAAGATTTGTTGAATAATTGAATAAAATACAGAAAATGCTATTAAATATTGGTCACGTACAAAGCATTATAGATTTCTGAATCGTTTTATATGATCTTACAGATAAAATATAACACCTGGTTTCTAGTATTTTCTCATCCATTTCAAGCTTCTCGGATAGCCAAGCTGCTATTAAATAACTGATAGATACTTAAATCACATCAATTATAACTCAAGACTACCGTGCTTCTCTCAGTGACCTAGCTAGGCTTGTTAATATTAAACTCATTTGGGTTCCTGACCACAGGGATATCGCGGGCAGTTGTAGAGCCGATGAGCTTGCCAAGGCAGAGGCTCTTCACTCTGACATTTACTTTAACTGAATTTCAAGTTGTGCCTCTTTTGAAGAAGGTGTGCGATATATATTTTTATATGCAACGTGCAATGTAATTTTAAAAAACAAAAATGGCTATAATATTAAAAAGTCTTAAAGTAATTAATTGCACTAAAATTGACATACAGCAAGTGCTTGCTAATAGCACGAAAACTGAACCAAACAATTTTCACATTATGCTAAAAAAAATAATATCATATATGATCATAAAATATTAAATAATTAAAATAAATTTAAACGTTTGTTCAAATTAAAGATTTCGTGAAACAAATATTTATATCATTTATTATCTATATACACATATAGTAAAATATGAATACAAAGAAATTGAACTTGAACAGATTTTTGAGTAATAAAGTATGATCGCTATGTCTGCGTTACATTTCCTTTTGTTTATAAAAAAATTTGATTTTCTTTAATGCAAAATTTAAATTTTTTTAAACAATTTTGTTGTTGTGTTCCCTTTATCGCTGTCTTTTTATTCGAATTCTTTTGTTTCTTATTTTTTATGAGATGAAATCCACAAGCGGTTGTAGCTTGATAATTCCGAAAGACTCAGTCTCATTCGTAGTCTCATTCGTATGCTCGAGGTAATGTAGTGAAAAACGGTTTCTAGAGAATTGTGCCGAAATAAAATTCCTTAAAATTTTTTTCTTGCCAATTTGTGTATAAAATGTGGCTATAAACAAAGACGCTATTTTCCACGAACACGCAGCTTTAGTCTTTCCTCCGTAGGTGCGTGCATTGTGTTTTTGTATAGCAGCGAGAAAATTTCAGAAATAAAAATACATATTCATATAAACAATATATATAAATTAAAAAAAATTTAAAAAAAAATACTATATACTTGTGATTGAGAACGTTTAATCAATTAATTAATATATTGAAAATAAATTATAATATCTCGGTAATCTCAGTTACAGTGTAGTGCCCGATTTCAAGTACATAAGAGATTCCCTTTTGTTGGAAAATTTGTAAAGAAAAGCAATGGAAATGTCATTCTCCCATACTTTTTGGAAATATACGCTGTTAGGTTTCATTATTACTATTTCGGTGAGTATTTGACCAGATACATCTTCATTATGAACATGCATGCTTATTGTTAATTTTTTTTTTGTATCTGCCATATATCAAACGATCATAAATAAAAATTTATGAGTGCGAAAAATTCGTTGAGTAGAAAAAAAAGTAGAATTTTACAGTAATTAGCTTAATTTTAATTTATTTCATTCTAATTTCAACATAATTCAAAATTATTTCATTCGTCTACATGAAAGTATATCAAAATGAAACAATGTCAATGTTTTAAAATAATTTAAGTGGCAGTAAGAGCGAAAGCGGCCAGAACACTTTTTTCTATATTTATTATTTTTTTGCGGGCATGTCTGGTGAGATCTCTTGCTTTCGATGACTTTATGTTGCTTTTAAGATCTTCTTAATTTACAATCTTTTAACTATAATAATATATGTATTCGTAGTCGTTTTTATTATTGCATTTATTCATTGCAATACCTAAAATTAATAAAATACTTGAAAAAATAAATTCAATTTAATACCACTGTCTCTCAGTAGATTAGAAAACATCATTATGTCAAAAAAGGCTTATTTGAAGAAATTCGATGTTTTAAATCAAATAAATTTATCCTTATATAATTTGTAATCGATAATTTAATATTTTAATAATTTAATAATAATAATATAATATAATATAATTATAATACTTATAAAATCGTTCGCTATCATTATGTCAAAAAAGGCCTTTTTGAGATATACGACGTCTTAAGTCAAATAAATCTATCCATATATAATCTGTAATTTATAATTCAGTATTTTGATACTTCAATAATTTTTATAATTTAATAATAATAATATAATATAATAATAATATTTATAAACCTCGTCCACTGAAACAAATATACATATAATAGATCGATTTCAATATAAAACGTTGCATTCTATTACTAGTGCCTCAATTTTTATAAAGAAATTAACTAACGACGTACAACACAAATTAGCTTGATCGACTGATATCATTCGAACCCATAAACTTGCAGAATAAAATCGTATAACATATACTCAATTTACCTCAAAAGAACAGCCCGAAAGCTAAATTAATTTGCATTAAAAATATAAATAATATTTGTTTTATACTAATTTTATTATAATTATTATTAAATTTATGAATTTCTATTTTTTATAATAGAAAGAGTCCTCTTCAAATTGATATATAATTCCTTATTCAATCTTGATGTTTTTGACTTTTAAAAGAGTTCTAAATTGACAATCTAATGATAATCTTTAAATAATAATATCCAGAGATGAGATCACCTCAAGGTTATTAGTTTACTATACAATGAGATTAGAGTTCAGTTATATCTTGTACCTCTGGTAGGCATAACTCTTAGCAATTTTGTCATTTCCTACATATTATATTAATATTAATCTCATTTTATATATTTATTATTGATAGTTGATTAGAGTTCGTATATAATAGCACTCTTACTCTATTTTGTGATTGGACCTGTTACTGTTTCACTAGGGATATTAATGTTTATGTGTATTAAGCAGGTAATCCAGCTGTCACTATGCGAAGATTAACGTATCCAATTAAGATTGTTGGATTTTCTGTTATAAAAGAATAATTTACCTATCTTTCATGGAATATTCTAACATATATAGAATATTTTTTAATTTCTTAGTTTATATTAATTAGTACAGATACGTTAATCTTGATCATAGAATTTCTACTTTCGACTGAATTTTGTATAATTGGTTCACAGATTGGTTTAAAACACTAAATTAGAATATTTCAAGCAAAGGAATATTCAGTAAGTTATATTGAAACTAAAAAATAAGGCATCAATCTGTTTATGTGTTTAAATCTGTTCAAAAAACTTATATATAAATAATGGATCTGTAACTCCAAATTTGTTTGGTTTATAAATATGAAATAAAGTGTAGAGTTATGCATTTCATGATCCTGATTCGACAGTACTGTTTTAGTGTAATAGCACTATGTTTTTATTTTAAGGTTTGTCATTTTATAAAATGGAACTGAAAGTGGTAAAATTGTAAAAATTTACTTTAAAAATAATGATGATACCCATTTTTCGCTTAATCGATATGCCAATACAGAAAATAGTCAAATACAGGGTAGTGTAAATCCATAAGTAACTGAACAAAGACTATATAGCATTCACAAAAAGTCACTATAAGCTGTGCGACTTCATTCAGAGGTATATTGAACCCAGGTCTTGCTATTTTTAAAATGACAAAGGTGTGATTCTGGTTTTTTCTTATTTTAAATGCACAGTACCGCAAGCGCTCTATTCTTATTCTATTTTGACTTTGTGGCCCGAAAAATTTTCTGGGCGTGTAATTTAACATTTGGGTGGTGTGAATTAGCTACCAAGATCATGCAATTTGATACCACTGGACTGGTTTTGTGGGGTTATGAAAAATTGTGTGTTTCAGCTAATAGTTTTAAAATTTTTAAAACGAACAATCTTCAAGTAACTATGTGTTGCTAAGTCATCGTCAGTTATCTCAAAAGGATCGAGTACTGTAAGATATTTCTTAAGGGATATATTAAATGATATTTTATTTAACATTAATAGTCGTATATGTATTAGTAACTTAATTTTATGTGTCAAAATATTAATCAATTAACTTTAATTAAATTCATAATTAGATATTATTTTAATGAAATATTATTTTTGCAGTTGGTCGATGTCGTCTTTATATCTATTGGTGTTGTTTCGCTTGGCGCCGTAGGATCGGTTATGGGTGCCTATATAGTTACTTCATTGGGTGCTATTATATTCACAATTAGTTTTGTTGGATGTTTTGCAGCACTTCGTGAATCTTATGTTCTCTCTTTTGTAGTAAGTTATATCTGACAAAATAATATATTTAAATGTACTTAAGTTATTCTAGAAAATTTTACTTTTCTTTTATATGGAATAAGTAATCAAATATTATAATATAATATAATACAAATACAATTATTATTTATTTATATTATTTTTATTATATTGTAATAATTATTTTTTAACACTAGAAATAATAATAAGAAATGTATTCATTTATATATTATATTTTTCAAGGTAGAACTATCATTAAGTTTTTATATAATTAAACTATCAGATATTATCAATTAATTTTAGTTTTTAGGACTTTCAATAGTTACAATAGTCCTGCAAATGGTTTTTATAATAGCGCTCGCAGTTTATAATGATGATTTGCTTGAAATGAGTGCTGAACGCATTGACGGTTTATGGGATGCCGAAACCGAAAAATCTGGTGCTATGGACAATATACATGTGATGGTAAGTTCATAGCTAAAAATTATATATGCATATAATTTCTTAAAATTATGTTTTAATATTTTTTAGTTTGGTTGCTGTGGCAAAGAAAGTCCACAAGATTTTCTTCAAGATGACGATGATGTGCTGCCCAAAAGTTGTTGTCAACTCTTTGACTGCACCAGTGCGGGTAATATCTATTCAAAAGGTTGTGTAGGAACTGTTGCAGAATATTTTGACGATCAAAATGATTACTTAGTTTTAATAATAATTGGTTTAACAGCTTTAGAGGTACATTTAGATTTGAATGATATAAACATTTTTATAAGTATTGGAATTTTTTAGTTAATGGGTATCGTATCTGCTTTCTATTTGGCTAGAAGTTTGCCAGCGAGTTCTCAAAAATCTGAACAAATAATTATTCACGAATAAATTGAACCGTAATATTAAATATTTTTATTACTTAATTTATTATTAACCAAGCCATTACTTATTATTTTCAACAATTATACAAAAACTAAAAACTTAAATAATTGATTTCACTTTATGGCTCAGTTAATAGTAAATAAATTATTTGATATATATTATAAAATCCTATATTGAATTTAATAAATAAATATTAATAAGATATTGTAATGTACGAATAACTAAAATGATGTTTTATGATGTCAAAAGTGATTTTTAAAATAGTTTATATTTTGTGATTCTTCATCAATTGAAAATCAAATAACGATTCTTACTAAAATTTAAAAAATCCAAAATCAGTTAGCAAAGTTACAAATTTATATTTCTATTATATATATGCAATTTTAGCTTAACTTATCCATCAATTTATCCATCCAACCACACCCAAATTGGATTACCGCACCACATTTAGCTGACATGACCAAAATTTAAATCCGATTTCTTATTTTAGGATCACAACTCTTTTTAAATACCTTTAATTTAAACCCAATTGCATCAACTATGTATACAGCAAAGAAATCAGTTTATTTTTAATAAATTTCATGGATTTTGTTTTAAGCTTTCATATTAAATTTGCAAAAAAGTTGCTGAATTATAACTTCTTAGCATAGTTAGTTAGTTGTGATGGAAGTCCTATTTACCAAATTCTATTCAACTAGCTAAGAAAGTCGTTTTGAATTCACAAATCGTCCTAATAATAGGTAGTAAAGAAAAGATCAAGTTAAAACCAGTCAGAGGCATTCATATAGACAAGAAACTGGCCAATGCTAAGGCTAGAGATATCGCTGAGTGTGTTGAAGAAGGAGACCCCCACAAACTAGTTCTGGACAAGCCTGGACATAGACACAGCAGGTGTTCTGGTGTCATTTCTTCGATAGCTGATAAATGCGCATCACAGGAGCTGTCACAGAGTTCAGTGCCCTGCAAAGTCAGATATTAATCTTGATATCTCTGATTTGTTTATGTGTAATAAGAGTACTGTATCCTGCAAAACGCATCATATAATTATATTGGCATCATGGCTTCTTCTTCTCTTCATAAGAAACGTACTCTTTAAGTAAGTTTTATAAATACTTTCTTTTTATATTTTTTTGTTTTTATGATATAGGTAAAGTCTTATATTATATTTTGAACACATTTCATGATATATAAAAAAAAGTATAAAAAATAATATAATCAGTATGAATTTATTTGTGATTTTATGTTAAAGTTTGAAACATTGTTTCAAAATTCATTTAAGTTTGCAGTTTCTCTAATTTTGTTGATTTATTTGAGTTAATAAGCTTGCACGAGTAGAAATCCAGAAATCAGTAAAGAAAGTATCTATATGGAATAAAATTAAATTTATTAATGTTAATTTTTTCTTGCCGAGAGTGACGCGTCTTTATGATGAAAAGAAATTTTTTAAAAGTTAGACGGATTCGAATAACAAAGTAAAGACAAAGACAAAATTTTTTAGTTAATTAACTGAAATTTGGCTGTTTCGAGAATTGCAAAATACTCATAATCAGTAGACGAATATTTCGTAAGAACACTGATGATGAGTACTTGGCAATACTCGAAACAGCGTTGTATGGTCAGTCAAATTTCAATAAATTAAATAAATTTTTGTCCTTGTCTTTTCTTTGCTATTCGAATCCGTCTGTTTTAAATTAATTAAATTAACATATTACGGAAAACAAGATTGCTAACTAACACAAAAAATTATCATCGATACGTAAAACGCTTCAAATATTAACAGAAGCGAGCCAAATTCTTTCG
The DNA here is from genome assembly GCF_002237135.1 of Teleopsis dalmanni. Classification (NCBI taxonomy): domain Eukaryota; kingdom Metazoa; phylum Arthropoda; class Insecta; order Diptera; family Diopsidae; genus Teleopsis; species Teleopsis dalmanni. Next base: position 18,466,601 of record NC_051847.1, on the reverse strand, counting down.
AATGCTCTTTTAAACAGCCCTTTTGATATTTTTCTCCGCCTTCTTTTTGTAGATTCTTAAAGCAAGAAGTACTCTCGGGTATGTTATTTTCTGTATAATCTTGTGGTCCAACTTTTCCACAGCACGCATACTGTACAAATAATCAAATTAAATTCAAGGATTTAATAAGTGAAACCAAATAAGATTAATTAAAAGACTTTTTACCTTAACTTCTATTGCTTGCATATTATGTGGTTTGCCTTTAAGTAATTCCTTCCATGCATTCTCTACCACTACTTTAGAATCCTCTTCTACTCTGTATGGCATTATACCAGTGATACATATAAACAAGGATACCAGACACATCACAAACATTGATGCAACAAACTTTAACAGGTCAAAATTAAAGTACATTTTTGTAAGTCATTGTAAACATTATAAATCATGAACTAAGCCTAACACTTACAAACCACATCACTGAATTACTTTCACGTATAAGTCCAACGATTCCGAGTTGTGCACATATGTATACAAGAACTCCGATTACAGCGACAGAACAGAAAACTTCTCTATGCATGTCTACCGTAACTGCATGGGTAACGGCTCCAACCGTAACAATAAATCCTAGCATCTAGATTAAAATTTTAATGCAAAAATAAATATTTATATATATTTTTAAGTAAAGAATATATTTATATGTGTTTTAATATAACGTTTAAAAAAATCATTAGTAATACACAAAATTTAAAATATTTAATTCCTTTGGACGTTGCAAAGAAGTGAAGAAGTAATTGCAAATCACGAAAGTAAGGTTTAAATATATATAGTAATGTAATTGCAATTGTAAAAATATTTTAAACAACTCACTCCACATATAGAAAGTACAATAATTATGATTATTATTAAACCACGTCTTCCAAAACACATTCTCCTTTATAAAGGATCTGGAGTTATATTTCGACAGCATTGACTCTAAAATATATTATAGATAAAGTCATTACAGTATATATACACTTAAATATTTTTTATTTAATTTTCCATAATTTAAATAATTTATAAAAAATAACAAATTACCATAACTTTTAAGTTTGAATTAAAACAACTAACTATTTTGATAGGTGAAGAGTAAACATTTTTTTGTTAAGTAAAAATAATAATAAAAATTTATTTTCTTCTACATTGAGGTTAGTAGAGTCAGTGCGCTTGATTATCTCTCTATTAACTGCAAATTTTCTTCATAACCCCTCCCTACGTCTTGGCCGGGTTATTGTTTATCATTTCGTCAGACTAAGTAATAACTGACCTCAGAACTGCATACCTCCCCAAGGAGCCTGTAACTATTCTGAGATTCAATAGCGCTGTGTTGGTAATCCTGTCAGTTTTTGTAAATAATTTCAGGGCTCTATGTATTTCATGTATTTTTTGATCTATTATTTGTGTTCAGAAAACAGAAAAAATTTGTTGCCTAATGAAAAAATCATAATAAACAATACCATTAGATTGACATTAAGAAAAAAAAACATTAAGAATTTAGGATTTAAATAAATCAATATCAAGGGTTAGCAATAATATTCCGAATAGCAAAAGTGAATTATGAATCATATTAAATCAATATTTATATTTTTAATGACAGCAAACAAAATAGCCATTATGTCACTTATAGCCATTATTTTCATAACATCTAAGCCTGCATTGGAATATTAAACATTTAAGCTTGATAACAATGGTCTGGCCGACAAATTGGCGAGAAGCAGCAATGTTATCGCATGTTGTAATCCATTAAGCTTCCAATTAAACTGACTACGAGTAGAACATTTTAAGATGGCAAACAAAATATGACGCAATTAACACACCTTTCTAACTATACGTATGACATGGTTCGTCTATGGTTAGAAAGATTCTGAGTATTTTGTATATCTTGCTTATCACTCAATATTCAACACCATAATAACCATAATAACAGGATATTATATTTTAATTGGTAGGAACGATGAATGATTTGAGGCTTCTTCCAAAGGATACTATTGTAGCTGCGGATTAGAAAAAGAAGAAGAATGTGTTTGTCCGATATCAGTAGTATAGACATTAAAGATAATGCTTGCTTCATTAAAATGAAAAATTGTTTCTCCATTTCAAAAAAACAGATATTTGAAAGCAGATTAAGCTTATCAGTATAAAGTGTAGTCCACTTTTGGGTCAACTGAACCAGTCCCTATACGCGACGGACTGAGACTTGTATCGTCGCTATATGAATGCAAGAGGCTATGAATTTTAAGATAGAAAAGTTTGTTGCATTATTATTATCAATTTTTTTTATAAAGTGTATCTCTTATAGCAAAGTTACCTGAATTCGCAGTGGTCGTATTGTTCAAAAAGTTCAAGAAGGTTTTTTAGTTGTAAAAAGGATGTGCTGAATTCTACTAGGAATTCCACTCATGTTATTTATACATATTGTTATACGTATTATATTTAAATATATTGTATTTAAAAAATGAGTTTAAAATAAAAAATCCAATGATCAACAAATTTGTGGATCCCATTTATATAGTTGTTTCCACAAAATTTCTGGTATTGAAAAGTTTTTTGGATGTTATTCATATGGATCATATTTAAGGTTTGTAGAGCCACTTATGAAATATTATTTTTGAAGTAATAGTTTTACTTAATATGTTTACCACTTTGATATGAATTTTCATTGCTTATAGATCTCTTTTTACAAGAAATTAAGGAAAAGGAAAAACTAATAATGTTAAATTATTACAAATTTTGCGAAATACACTGACATGTAATTTCAAATAGCTTGTAGTAAAAGATTTAATTGACCGATGAAAATAAAATATATCAATAATGAAATATTAAAGTGGTGTCAAAGTTTTAGTTCTACTCCGTATACCAGGAGCTGTTACAAAAAAATAGATGGCGTTCGGCCGTAGTCTCAATAGATGTAAGCTTGATTGGGCTCCAACAAAAATATAGAACCGACCTATAATAAATTGTACTTCATTGAGTGTTCTAATTTTTAATGGAACAAAAACTATGAAGACTATTTAATATATTTCGTGCACTCTGTTTGTAAACATAAACTTAAATAGTTCATCGAGTCTGCTAAATTGTACGATTTGAAGGAAAATTGCTTTAAACCCAACAACTTTTCGTCTTGAAAAGTATACTCGAATTATTTGAACAAAAATCGGTATAGCTGATTAATAATTTAAATTTAATTTAATCCAAAATGACAGTAAAGTTTTTATTGAGTATGAAAATATCCAGTGTTTTGGTAGTAATTAAAGATCGTCAGAGAGCCTCATTCGCAGGACACTGATAGTTCTAAAACTGCCAATGCGCTTCGTTTATTTATTATATATTCTAGTATTTTTTGAAACTGTTGAAATCATTAGAAATAATTTCGTTCTAATATAGAAAAATGGCTTGGAAAATATTTGCTTTGAAATGTATCGTATCAGTGCTAAGCATTTTCATGGGAGTAAGTATTTCAAATATTATTATTCAAACAATTTTCTAAATTACATTATTGTAACATTATTTATTGTAATGCGCATATTTTTTTATTGTTCTAACTAGATTACAGCCCTAAGTGAAATTATTTTCGCTACAAAAAGCATTAGTGCATACCCGACGACTGTGGCTTATATCATGTTTTTTGCAGGTATCATCACCTTTGGTGTATCCTGTTTTGGTATATGCGGTGTTTGTAACAAAAGTTTTTGCTTGATGTCAACGGTAAATTGAGTTAATCCTTTTTATTTTTAAATTATGTTTAATATTTAAATAGTTTACAGTTGCTTTATGCATAATGATAATAATGCAGCTAATAAATATAGCGCTGTTAATGATGGGTTATAATTTTGATACCCTAGCGGAAAAAGCTATTAAATCTCTTTGGGAGCAGGAAATTACAGCACCTGGAGCCATGGATGTACCGCAGACGATGGTTAGTAATAAAATATTATTAGTATGACGTTTCTGCTTTGGTAGCACTATATCAGTGATATCTTTCATAGAGACATATATTAATTGATCGCTTAACGTTTTGCTGAACGTGTCAAAATTGTGACCACTTATTACTTTTTCGTATCGAATTTCGTTCGTAAACATGATTGACACATTTGGAGTGGTGAAAGTCTACAATTTCACAATAAACTAACAAAAGATAGATAGCTTTGCATTCACCAAAACTCATTTGAATTAAAAAAATAATAGGCAACATGATTGCAAACTTTGTTTTGGCATGAATTTAAAGATATGTATGTGGCAGATATTAACTTCTTAGATATAGGCGTTCTCCTTTCTACAGTTAAACTGGCAATTAAACAAAAATACTTGAGCATGGGCTGACGAACCTCAATGTCAGATTTCTAGGATGACTTGGTCTAATTTAGACAACAAAGAACTAGTCAGCTACTTCAACTAAGACGGAACCTGCTCAGCACTATGGTATTTGTGCTGACGGGACACTGTGTAATAGGAAGGCATGCTATGAGACTGGGTCTTCCCTTTAATGATATTTGTCGAGGTTGTGGCTCTGAGCACGAGGAGAAAACCGTACTCCATTTCATATCTCAGTGTCCTAGAAGAAGATTAAAAATCTTAGGATCCACTTTTCTCACCGATCTGACTGAGCTGTCATCCTGTAATGTTAGGGACCTAGCCAAGTTTATAAAACTGTCAGGTTGGTTTTTCTTTACCTAATAGGGGAGTCGTTACCTTCGTTCGCCGTTGAATGTATACTGAGCTAAATCTATATACATACCAAAGTCACTAATGTGGTACCACAATGGGCCATCATTTTAGCTCAAGTGGGCTTTTTAGGATACAAGGCCGCCACTCCAACCTACCTACCTATGTGACAGATGTGGTTTCAGCAGGACGTTACAAACTACATAACCAGTTGTTTTATGGGCTTTTCGCGTGAACAATTGTCCGACATGTGTAATTTCATGCTTTGGTAATGTGATTTGGTCCTAAAGTTCATGTGATTTCTTATCACTAAACCTATTTTTTTTGTTTCTTTGTGTGGTATCACAGAGGATCATACAAATTCTCAAATTATCGATGGTTTGAAAGTGAAAATTTGTAAACTGGCTGTCATCGAAAATTATTTTAAAAGAACACACTACTGTAGAATGGTTTGTTGAGAACATATAAATGATTTGTATTGCACATGTGATGACAAAGTCTACATAATGTATAAAAATGAAAAGCAGTATCTTGTTAAAATTTACTCTTGATAAGAACCAGAAAATAGATAACCCTATATATTTCAAGTTACAAAATCTTATTAATATCAATAAATATATCAAATGATAACTTTTACAGATAAATTATGCATTAATTGTTACTTTTTTACTTTAGTACAAATGCTGTGGTAAATACAGAAAAGAAGATTACTTAGAAATTATGCGTCCTATATCGAATAGTTGTCGTGTTAGTGAAGCAGTCGAGGATGTATATTATGAAAAAGGATGCATTGAAGCTATCCAAAACATTCATTATAATATAACTGGTCCGACTGATTTGAACGGGTGGTGTATATATACTTTATTTATATATGTAAATATTAAAAACTGTTATTATCGATGTCTTTTTTTTTTAAGTAGATTTCTTAAATAGTATGTCTTTATTTATTTAGGGAGTAATGTTTACTTTTGCTGCAATTTTGGCAATTATATTCCAAGACACTGAAGAGAACCTATATTTTGATATTTGAAAGAGAAATAAAGAATATTATTTGGTGCCGAATATTATCTAATTAACTAAACTATATGTATAGAAATTAACCGTGAGAACAATAAATTAAGATGAACATATACAAGAATATTTTAAAGTTTGTTTTATTGTTTAAATTTTATTTTTTTAAACAGTAAATGAATTATTCTACATAAACAAAGAAATATTCTACAAAAATCGAAATAAATTTTAATTATTTATTCTAAGAAATAACCACACCAGTCACTGATCAGTTGATCATTATGATCAGCTCAATGGAACTATAGAAATGCCAACAACATCAGAATATATGATACATGTATTGACGGGAACGTGAACACTAATAAGTGATATCTGGACGTACAAATGGGCAGCAGATTTAAACCACACTGGCACAATATTCTACAAAAGTGTGATGCTGCTTGCGTATGCCGATGATATTGATATCATTGCTCTGAACACCCGCTCCATCAGTGCGGCATTTTTAACATAGAAAAACAAGCAAAGCAAATAGGTCTTGTGGTAAATGAGGGCAAAACAAAGCACTTTTCTGTCAACAAATATAACTCCTGAGCGCCTTGAGATCCATGTTCGAAGTTGTGAAAGACTTCGTTTATTTAGGAAACAGCGTAAACACCAAAAATGACGTCAGCCTAGAGATTCAACAATCACTCTTGCCAACAGATGTTACTTCGGGCTATGTGGGCAGTTGAGAAATAAAGCCCTCTCTTGACAACCAAAAATCATGCTTTACAAATTTCTTATCATGCCTATCCTGCTGTATGGTGCAGACGCTTGGACAATTACCAACAGTGATGGGAAGGCATTAGGAGCATTCGAGAGAAAAATCGGAAATCTATGGTCCCTTCCGCGTTGGCGAGAAGTATCGCCTTAGGTGAAAGGATAAGATGTATGAGCTATACCGCGACATTGACATAGTTAAGCGCATAAAATTTTAGCGGCTGCGCTGGCTTGATCATGTCGTGCGAATGGAAGAAAGTACCCCGGCAAGAAAGGTGTTTGATTCGGTACCTGCAGTTGGAAAACACGGTAAAGGACGTCCGCATCTTCGGTGGAAGGACCAGGTGACCAATGATTTGGAGGCGTTCGGTACTACCAACTGGCGACAGCAAGCCACTAATCGGGTTGGTTGGCGGAGGCTTCTCGACACGACCAAGGACAACTCACGACTGTAATGGCCAAATAAGTTAGTAAGTAAGTAAGATAAGTTCAACGAAATATCGAAGTATTAAGTAGGCTTTTTTTATTTTTTTGGTTTGTAATGATAAAACTTTAACCCGCTAACGTATTTTCTTTACTGATGGTTGTATTCTAGCTAAGGCAGTATATTCGACAATACCCTTAATAAAACTCAGCCAGTTTGCAGACAGCCTGTTTTTATTTAACTGCTTTCGTATATAATATTTTCAAACTAAGGATGTCATCTTTGCTTCAATAAATTTTGAATAACTTTTGAAACAATTAAAAAAACTAAAATTACAAGAATTATATTCAAATATTTTAAATTGAATACTCATTTGGTGTTGCCATCAAAATGGAGATTTCAACACGCCGTTTGAAACTTCTTGCCATCTTGGGATACTTTTTAACAGGTGTAAGTATTGAAAATATAATTATTTGTGGTAAATTATAACGTAGTGTTCTCCTAATAGATTACAGGAGGGGTTATTATATATGGTAGTGAAAAGATGATAGTAGCAACTAAAACGCCTATACTTATTTTTATGGTGTGGTCTGGTCTTGTCCTAGTTATTGTAAGTCTAATTGGAATATATGGCGTGATAAAGATCAACTTTGGCTATACGGTTTTGGTGAGTAACAATATACGTAATTTCTATAATATTCAAAAATCTTAAAGTCAAAATGCTTACTTTAATAGTCAAGTTTCGCCCTGGTTGTGGTTTCAATTACACTAATCAATCACCTTATGTATGCAATTATAAAAGATCGAAGTGAGGTTGAATCGGATAGAAAAGTACTGAAGCTTTGGAACAGACATATGTTAATGGGAAGAGCTATGCATAAAATTCAAGATAGAGTTAATTAACTATATTATATTTATAATTAAGTTTTATAAAAAAGTGTATAAAAGTGTTTGACTTAATTTCATATTTTGTGTTCTTAGCTGGACTGTTGCGGCATATATGGATTTCAAGATTATATCCTTAATGACAAGCAAGTACCAGTTTCTTGTGTTTCAGAAGAACTGGTTTCATACATTTATAAGCAACTAGGCTGCAAGGAAGCTTCATTACGCGAATATTTGTTCTCTCGAAATTTTATTATATTCAGTGAATTTACTTCGTTACTGCTAAATGTAAGTATAGAAAATAATCAATACAAATAAAATATAACTTATATGTTAAAAAATTATTAAAATCTTTATTTAAATTTAGATGATTACGGCCGTGGCTGGTTTCAAATTATGTTCTCGCATAGACAGGGGTATATGATATTCATAAATCAAAAAATTGTTTATTTTTTCAAATTTTTATTCATAAATGAAACTTATAGTTATAAAATTTTTTTTTATATAAATTATATTAATAAACAAAACTGTTTTTTTTTATATTTTTATATATGTACATATATGCAAAATATTAGTATTAATGACATTATACTCCAAAAAAAAAAACTTCTTGTTACTGGTTTTAGGATACTTCCGATTGTTTGTGGAATGGTTTTAAATGTTATGCTTTAAATGTTTTGGATCCATATTTCGGATATTAGATGAATTTGAAAAAGCATAACAAATTTTAAAATTGATTCTCTAAAAACTTCTTAAAAACGTATTTTACTTTTTCAACATATTATTATTGTTAGGGGATGTGACACTGCGACCGTCGTGTCTATTGTGCCTCCTTCTGGGCTTAGAGTAGGTCTTTAAGCCCTGTTGCGTTAATAAAAAGTAGTAGAGAACCTACTTTACAGTGTTTTATTGCCATTTCCGTAGGAACATACATTCCTAGGAGCCTATTTCGTACGTGCATTAGCGCAGGGCATCATTTTATGATTCAACTGCCAATAAAACTGAATATTCAGAATCTATATTTTGCTGTATAAACTTCTTCATATCCATAACAAAAGTATTTTAGCTCACAACATCTTCAATATAAATTCTTTAGTTAGGTTATGTTACACTATGGTACTCAGTATAAACGTAAATAGGTGCTATAGTGATATAGACAGAGGAGAAATGATTAAATTTAGAGTTTTGATAACTGATAGCACCTAAAACACTATGTTCTAAAATTCTCAGAAATGAATATTTAATCTAACAAATTAATAAACGTTACATATTCAACATATTATTACGTTAAAGCTATTTGAGCCAGTGCACTTGAGCACTTTTACTCTTTATTAACTCGAGGTATCTTCAAAACCCTTCTTTACCTCCCCGAGGAGCTTGTCACCATTCTGAGATTCGATAACGCGGTGTTGGTAAGTTTGTCAGTTTTCGCAAATAATTTCAGGGCTCTACCTTTTATGTATTTTTTGATCGGATCAATCTTGAGGTTCCTGAGGATGTCATTCGTTCTAATGTATCATGGTACCTTGAAAGGTCTTCTCAGAGCCTGGCTTTGTGCAATTTCTAGCTGGCGAATAGTAGTGTTTGAAGCTTTACTTAATTTGGTTATATATCAGCTTTCTGTTCTTAACATTTGATTGATTTATGAACATATATGCAACATGTGACAATAAACTCAGACTATATGCAAACTATGAAAATGAAGTTTTTCGAACTCGATTTCTTAAGTAATATACGTGGTTTTAATTAAATAAATTTACATTTTATATTAAAAAAAAACTTAATATGTTTATTTAAATAATTGAAAAATAAATTGTAGTAACGTTTTTATGACTATAAGCCATCGAACCGTAATATTCGTATTGAATCGAATTAACAGAAAACTGTAGACAGATGGTTAGAAATGTTACATTACTGTTAAGTGTAACAGGCACTTAACATAGCTAAACATAGTTCAGTCATGCTATTTTGATGGGTTTCAGAAGATGAGTTTACATAAAGTGATCGAATAAATTATAAATTAAATTAAGATATGTAATATAATGCAAAAAATGAAAAGTAAAATTTGGTGAAATAATTGAAAATAACATGAGATCTTTTGTTTTAAAATATATGTATCATATATTTGTTTTTGTTTTAAATCTTATCAACTGGGCAAATTGTGTCAAAATATATTGAAAAAGTTAACAAAAACAACATTTTATTATATGAGACAAATTAGAAAAATTTAATAAGAATTAATATCAATTAATTTCAGTCGAGCGGATTATTAGAACAAAATGAATAATACATCGTACGAAGATGTGAGATAATAGTTAAGTATTAAATTATTAATCACACTTTTTAGTTAATTCGTTTATATATTTATTTATTAATTTGTTTGTGAGCTTTCACAATAAATATATGAATATTAAAGAAATCTCGTCATAAAATTTATTCCTTCAACTAATTCCTTTTTGAAATATTCTGGAATTGTATTGCTTTTGAAAACTAAAATCTGAATAATTTTTATTTATAATTTCAACATTCCAAAAGTCTAAATTTAAGATAAAAATATCTTAAACACAAAATTATTTTCGAAATCTGTCGATGATGTCTTGGTATTCATTTTGCACCCTGTTGCTGGTGGTGCCTGGACCAAGAGCTCCTTGCTTGTCTATTATTATGGTACTGATTTATACTTGAGACATGTATTCTTAAGAAAGACATGCTTCTTACCACCATGAAGACAATTTTAATATTTTTTATTTCAATTTACTGTTTTATTATATTTTTATTTATTGTTTCAACTTATAATTAAATTTTAAATGATTTCTTTTTATTTCTAGTCAGTAAAATGAAGCTGCTGTATGTTCTTAAAAAGGTTTTCATTTTCATAATATGTATTTCAATGGCTGTAAGTAATTATAAATGCAATATATACACACACATGTATATATATATATATGCATATATATATAAGTATATAATTACAATATATCCTAGACAGCTGGATTTTGCTTATTGTCGATGGCTATTTTATGTGCACTTTCAGCTCCAAAGAATTATCTCAATTTTTTAAATGTTGTGGGATTTTTTATTTTGGTTATGACAACCATTGGAGCTTATGGTATGTTCCAAGAACACATTTACTTTTTGATATCTGTGAGTTAATCATATTATATATTTTCACTATAATATCACCAAATAGTTTGATTTATTTCTAGTTTAGCACTTTCGGAATAATGGTACTAATTTTACAAGTCCTTGGCATTTGTTATGCCAGTGAAGAGGACGAAGTTGAGAAGATTGCTTATAATCACGTAGAAGACATGTGGAATACACAGTTAATAGTTGATGGTTATATGGATGAAATGCAGTGGAATGTATGTAAATTTATTTGTAATTTGTTGAAAGAAATTGAAATACTGAATTATTTTAATTCCGCAAATACAATAATTTTGAATTTATCCTAGTTATATTTTCATTTTCTAATGATTATCACAGAAAACTGAATTCGGATATTTTATAAAAAGAAGAAAAGAATAAATATTTCTTTTTTCGTAAAAAAAATATAGCAATCATAATTCTTACAAAGTGACCTCCAAGGAGTTATTACAGTTAGTATAATATTTTTGTTAGGACATATCCTTAAGATGACTTTATGTTATATCATAGACCTTCTATTTCAATTTAATAGGTTTATTAAAATTGATTTGGGAAAGTAAACACTTAAAAGAACATTACTCATCTTTTCAGAACTACTAACTGTGCTAGATTGTATAAACCGTTTAACTTTTTCAATTATTAAAAATCTTGATAAAAAAATAAAAAAATAAAAAAATAAAATAAAAAAAGATATTGAATTTGCTTATTTTCTGCTAAAACAATAATATACGATTATACATTCCATCACGTATGATATTACGTCACATATTTTTTAATAATATTTATTGATTTCAAAATACATATATATAAATTTTTAGTATTAACTTAAATATAAAATAAATTTCTTTCAGTTTCATTGTTGCGGTAAAAATGGCCCACATGACTACATTGAAATATTACGTGAAATACCGGGATCATGTCAAACTGGGAAAGGAAAATCATCTCATTATGAAACGGGGTGTCGAAAAGCAGTCAATGAAACATATAGATCATATTTTAAATACCTTTTATTATCCGAACATTTAAGTTTAATAGCAAACGTAACTATATTCGTTAAATATTTATATTTGAGTTCCTAATAAATAAATTTCTTTTCTGCTTTCTTAGACAATTGGGTGGATTGTAGGTACAGTAATATTAGTTGTGCTTCTCTGTAGACAATATCGCCGTAATGCAGTCGAAGAAACTTAATTTCTAATGCGATGAATACTATAAATATATGTACAAATAAAGTTAATTCATTTATGATAATTGAATTAATATAAAAAATTTAATTATTTAATTACTTAATTATTTGATAATATTAAATATTAAAAATGTAATTCTTCGTTAAGTTTAAATTAAAGATTGAAGAAATGAGTATCAATATGCGTGTGTTACTCATACGCCACCAAATTGTTAAGACACAAATATGCTTGGGAAATGATGAATTTTAAATGGGAAACGGTTCTTGAAAAATTTTAAATTGTAAACGTTGCATTTGAGCTAAAGGTTTGAAAGGCTCATACATTTTTTAAATTGACAAAGTTATAATTTAAACCTTCAATTTTAAGAGCAGCAGTTACACGATAGTCAATTTTTTTACGAAGTGAAATAGAATATTTGGATTTGGAAGGTATTGGTTTCAATAGCATGGCGCCAAAAGCCACACACCACGTCATGTTTTGGGTTTGTTGGGCAAAAAACTTCCCGGATGTGTAAGCGTACGTTTTGATGATCTCAATTGACCATTAAGTACATGCGATTTATGATTAATAAACTTTTATGCTTAGATTATATAAATCTTTGCATTTATGTGGACTGTCTTCAAACTCTCAACAGTTTAAAAACGAATATCCATCAAATTATGACTGAGCTTTTTCCAGTGAGAAAATTACCTCAAGAACATACAGTACTGTGATTTAGTTTTTGGCGTAATAAATATTAAAATGACGTTATATTTTATACCTAATGACAAATCTCAAACAATGTATTGATATAAAACTTGCTTGAAATCTTAATCTTAAGTCTGTTCTATTTACGTTAACTCTCAGAAGCACAAGCATTCTATACTTATTATTTTACAAAATACAATATTTGTTCATTTGAAGTAGTTATGTCAATCCAGACTTTATCAAGAGCCAGTAATTTGTTATGTTATCTCTAACAAAACCTACATTTGTATATTACATATAACCGACTTGCTGACATCACTCTGATCTAGGTTCCTGGACATAGTAGACTTGAAGAACACAAATAATCAGACGGTTTGGCACGCCTTAGTGCGTACCTAGATGTATTCAAATGGGTATGAGCTTATTTTCGCTTAGAGACCGTACTTATCTTTACTTTCTTCAACTTGCCCATAAAAAAAAGAAGACACTTAGTTCATGTGTTACTTCTAGATTGACAAGGCTTTCATACAAAGCTTTGTAAAACTTATTTAAAGGGACCACGTGAATACTACAAGTCTTCCTGCAGTTCTCTCTTGTCACTGGTGTATAGAAACACAAGTAGAGAAACTGCGTATTAATGCTCATTGTAGAACTTGTGGAAACTTGTAGAAACAATCAGTCATTTCCGCTGTGTCTGCCCGCCACGGGCATCCAGAAGGTCCAAAAGATTTTTGAAGAAACACTACGCTGACAGTTTGTTCATCGGTTAGAATTAAAGATCTATTCAATGATCTAAATTCGACGGGATGAGTTTAGTTTTTATCTTTTTATATCTTAAGGTTTCTTGCGAGAAAAGTGGTAGTAAAACGTCTGACCTGCCACTGCAACCATTCAAACAATCGAAACGAGCAACTTGAAATCGTCAGTTGTCAGTCATAATTCGTTCTTTTATTGATTCCCTATTGTTTTTTTTGGGTTTTATTAATGTGCTGTGGTTTATTATTTTTGTTGCTTTTAATTACTCGTTCTTGCATATTCACAATTATGTAGTTAAGATTTTTCTCAATGAAACCCACACGAAGCAGCGACACGCAACGAACGCTAGCATATTCGGCCACACATTTAACGAGTAAAAAGCGATGATGATGATGACGCTGACGCTGACATAAAGTTATGAGTAATTATGACGTAAGTATACAAATCTACAAATATTAAATTAAATGTTGACATAAACAAACAAACTGACAATCTAACAATCTAACAACCTAACAACCTAACAAGCATACAAGCCCACATTTTCTAAACGATAGTTTCGCGGTTTTTCAAACGTAAAAATACTGGTTTCTTTTTTTCCCGCGTTGTGGCATATTTGTAACAACAATACTCAACACTCACACATGCACACGAGCACACCGCAAGCACAAACGCACACACTCAAAACTATAAATCAGATTTATATTGCTAGATTGTTTATGGGCAAAGTAATCATTTAATTGTAATGCGCTTAGAAATAATTTCAAAAACATCTGGCAGAGTACGAACGAGTGCTGAACTTTTTCCAGCTTTGCTTTCGAAACGATTTCATACGTTGTACTTCTTATTAGAAAAAAATTATAAAAAAAAAGAAAGAATCTAAATGAAAAAAAAAAATACAGCAAAATAAACAATACGTAATTTCATACAAAATAGATTTGATACACACATATGCCTGCCTTGGCTGTGCGGTTGTGTGTCTGTGTGTCTGTCTGTCTGTTTGTCAGTCTATCTGCCTGGCTTTGCTTATATGAATTTTACACTCGCACAATATTTTTTGAGCTAATGCAAATATTGCTTTGTTGGTGTCAAGATATTTAGTTTGTTCGTGACCGTGGCCATTAAAAGTTGTGCATGTTTTCAGTTTGGAACTCAAATTCAATCTATTTGCGTCTATAGATTTTAGCTTTTAGTTTTTGAAGTTTCCGGGCTAAAGTACGCGCTCTCTAACTCAAGTGGTGTATATGAAATATCTATTAAAAATTTATCTCGTCGTGCTTCGGTGCATTTTGAAACACATTTCAGACCAAAAGTTAAATAATTTTACATAAAATTAAGTAAAGTGTTAAGGTTTCGTATACGGAGTCAAAACTATAGTACAAAATGGGTTGCGCAACCGGTGCATTGAAAGTCACTCTATGCATACTCAATATCCTGTCCACGGTAAGTTATTAAAAACCATAAAAAATTAATCATTTAAATAATTAAGAACAGAAACTTTTAGATTAATATGTAAAATTATAAATGATCTGATAATATTAAATCAGATCAATCTGTTTATTGTTTTAGCAAATAAATTTTTCATTATATATGGAAATCTGTATGTATCTGTCTGAACTAGATGCATATAGTGAATATTTATAAGATTTATAAATATATTTATTTACTGATTTACTGATTAATTAGTACAAATTATTAATACAAACTACCTGCTAGTATATAATATTTATTTTTAATATTTACACATGTTTCCAGTACTAATGTTAGCAAGTTAATATATTCAAGTACACATACTTCTAATCATATGGATCGACCATTACCCAAAATGCAATTAGTAGCGGATTGAAAAAGTACAGAGACTGACAAGCCTGCGTATTTTACGAGCCATAAGTATTGCATTTAAAGAATACTTAAATAATATTGCATAACTTAAAGTTTTCGGTGTCTAAGCCGTGAAAATCAGCTAACTATAAACACTTAAAAATTTTAAATATGATTAAAAAAAATGATCACGACTTGGTCAATGTTGATTTTGAGTCAATTACATATCACATGACACAAACTCTACATCTTACAAATAGAAATCCTAATTCGATTAAAAAGTATAATAGCAGTTTGATCAATCTTGATTTGCGTTCACCCACACTGCAGTGGCTTATCCAATCTTGATTTAGGATCAATTATATTACACCACTTCTGGATCCTACAAACAGAATTCCTAGGCTTTACTTAGATATGACTGATTCCGATACTTCAATACATACTGTGATGTCTGTATGGTTTAGTAACATAAATAGAGTAAACTCAGATTTGCAATAATAAATAGGTTATGGACTTGTACCAAAAACTATGAGATCGGTAGAACACTGAAACCTATATTAGATAAGAAAAGAACTAGAGATTTTTTGGACTTTAGCAAACTTTCAGTTTGAATTATGTCTTATATTGAGGTTTTTCGAGTTAGTGCAACTGGGCACTTTTACTCTTTCTTAGCTAGGGAGTTTCTATAGAGTCCCTCCTTTCTGTTTGACTAATTTATGTGTCTTCCAGTTTGTGTGCTTACTAAACTGTTAATGGGGCAGTGTACTATTGCGCCAATATCTAAGCGATATTGTATTCCAACGAGTGGTGTTCCCATGATGGTGTGGAATCGATTAGTTTTTCTTTAAGATTACAGATTGAGTAACTTTATTATCTAATAGATTATTTCTTCCTCAATGCGGAAGATATAGCGAGGGTTGACTTATCGGATTTTCTTAAGTTCAACTAGAAGACCAAATGGTTTAACAAAGAATCCACATATTTGCCTAGTCAGTTGTTATAATATTCCATCAAGAAAAAAATTATATTAAACTGCGACATTTATTTAGAAAATAATATATATATAATAAGTAAAATTATGTATATATAAGTTCGCGAAAAGGATTCCAAAATCTAACGCGTTATAGGTAAAAAATAAACTGATATAGTTATTAACATAATATTTTAGATTTGGAGAGCAAGAAGTATATTAACAATCGTTTCTGAATTTCAAACTAATTACTTTATATTTAGATATATTCTATATACTACATAGTATAAACATATATTCTGTTAAGATGTTTTTGCAGAAAGACTTGTCGGGGGGTATTTTCGGAACTCAGTATGTAACAATCAATTAGTTCTGCTAAATTAAAAAAAAAATGTATTTGTTTTCGTTATTTTCGTTACGTCTATGGTAAACAGTACATCTACTACAGCAGAAATAAATAATAATATATTTTTAATTAAAATTAATGTAGAGGCAAGTACATTTCTAGATTTTAAACCAAAGTAATAGTATTCAGTAGCAGTATTCGTTATTTAGAACTTTTCTTTTATGGTATTGGTGTCCTAAAGATTCTCTAGTTTGATTTAATTTGAAAAACAGCAATCTATAATCCATTTCAAATACTAGTTTCATTATTTTCAATAACTCAATTTCATGTCATCGTTTAATTCCAATATAGCTTGGAAATCTAAATAAACATTTACCTACAATAAATGTATCCGTGAATCCACGGGCACCACGGGTAGAATAGCTTTTAGATATTGATTAACGAAAAATTCAACTTTAATATTAAATAATATTTTAGAAGTATTTGGGAATGATTTATTGTGTTATCTAATACTTATATAGTAGCTGAGAATAATATTAATATTTTTGAATTTCTCGTCCCCCTTATCTATCACAGTGACTTTAACAAATCACCACGAAAGTATGTTTTTACATAAATAGTTTTGTCAAAAATATATATTGTATTTATAGTTACCCTAAATATCTCCCACTTTGAAACGACAAAAGAAATGTTGTCACCTGCGTTGCATATGTAGACGATCAATATATATATATATATAAATATATTTGTACTAGATTATTTACTTTTTCCATTAAGTTGCCTAAATATTTCCATTCCTTTTATTTAAGTGGATGCGCGTATTAATCTTGTACACAAAACTCAGGAATTTTTGTACAGAAGAAAAGGAATATATATGTGGTAATACGATTGTGAAACAAAAATATCATTCACATGTTGTATGATACGAAAAACAAATAAAGTTTCACTAAATCAAATCTATATCAAAGAATCGGTAACCACTTAAAAAAATTATATATAATTTAATCATAAATCTAAATTTAATCGTAAACAAAATTAAGAAAAATCTTGATGTTTTATAGTGTGTAGGTTATACATATTCCATATTCTTACTAAGAGTCAGTGTACAGGGTAAGTAAAGCGTTCTTGCGATATTTACTGCACATTATTTGTAACTATAATCTGTAACTATAAATATTGGAAATGGATTTTAGTTCCATTTTGGGATGACTTATTAGACATTCAGCTCGATAGTAAAATCGATTGGCATGTATGTCACGCTGGCATGGTGATCAAAAATCTAACAAATGAATAACCAACCTATTTGTGTCAATATCTCAAGGGCTTTAAATTCCCCATCGTTTTCTATACTTATAGAGAAAGAAGGTTCTCTAGTTGTTTCATCACAGCAACATATTTCAGAACTTAAAAGCGGAAATATGAAATGTTGTCTAAAACTTCTAGAAAGCTTACTTCGTATATTTCTATTTTACTGAGAGATGACACATTATCCATAAAACTTATTTTCTTTGAAAACTTCAAAGTCATTATCATCGACGATGAGGTCAAAGGAACAAATGCTTTTATTTTTAAATTGGGGCGACAAATGTGGTTAAAAGATAGGTGGAAATAAACTATAGAACAGTGATAGGAATAAGTGGCACTAGATTAAAAACATCAATTGAAATAAGTATCTACTCAAATGCCATTGAAATATGTGCGAAGGAATGTTTTCGTAGGAAGATGAACGGAACCCACAATAAAAGATAGCATTAAAAGCCTTTCAGGCAGCAGCAATAATCGCGAAAAATGGTAAATGGTTGCCTAACTCTTCTTAATATATTAAAGAACTTTAATACTACAGTGTTAAAATGGGTCCCAGAGCATGAATATGTTGATTGCCTAGCCAAGAGTCGAGCACATATTTACTTAATTTTTCAAGAGCTTTTCTGTGGACTCACATAAAGTCACGGAAGTGCACACATGAGGAAATGAGAGGGCGTATGTGCAGACCACTAACTTAACAGTGTAACGATTTTTCTTCCCGAAGAAGAAAGTATCTAATGCTTTCTCCAAGCACGGCAAACTTAGGAATATTATCTGGTTAGATTACAGCTCATTGCAACCTGCGTTATCACTTAAATAATTTGTTTGATACACTGATGCTTGTCGTTTTTGTGAAATGGACATCAAAATAATTGAGCATCTATTTGTGGATGTCCACCTATTGGCTTCACCATTTAGTTGGTCTTGTAATATAAAAATATGGCCTACATGTATAGTGTTAAGAATCAAAATATGGACAAAAGATATATTTAGATCGCATGGGATCTTGTTTTCAACTCTTAAACCAAAGTATCATTTCCAAACAAGGCGAAACGTTCGCAAAAAATACCCTGTATAACAAAATTATTATATATAAAAATACTAATGAAACTCATCATTACAAATAGAGAATTAAGTTATTTAATTTTTCAG
The DNA here is from genome assembly GCF_002237135.1 of Teleopsis dalmanni. Lineage (NCBI taxonomy): Eukaryota > Metazoa > Arthropoda > Insecta > Diptera > Diopsidae > Teleopsis > Teleopsis dalmanni. The sequence goes on along the minus strand of NC_051847.1, from coordinate 18,447,477 downwards.
TTCATTAATTTTTCAAATCACTAAGAAAAAACTTCTACTTAAGATTGCCGTGCGAGTGTGTGAATCCAAATAATTTTCTATTAAAAAATTAGCATTTTTGCAAGTATGGTAAATATGGTAGTTTGCGAGCAATTACCATTGCCATTACCATTACCTCAACCACATGAGCTATGTGTGGTGCTATTACTGCCGAGTAGAGACAATGGAAAGGCAATAAAAAAGGTACGGGTGCCTTTGTGCTACCATTTTTCAGTACTTACCTTGCAGATGATATCATCTTTAAAATGAGTACTGCTTATATTACTCAGTGTTTTATGCTTTCATTCTTGTGGTAAATTACATATTACTTTTTTATTTTTTCATTTAATATAATTAAATTAAATATGCTTTTATATGTTTGTATCTACGTATATAGTATATCTGTTGGAATGTGCGTTAGCCTATCAAATAACAACTGTCATTGGCCTTGGCAATAAGCGAAGTAGTTACCATGTGTTAGAGATACCTTGGATTGCTATCTGAATAGGATCACATATCAATTTGTAAAGATTAGGGAAGTCTTCTGCATATATACGAGTATTTTAGTGAACAATCAATGAATTTCGAATTTAAATCAAAAAGTGATTAAAATTTAACTAAATTGTGTTTACGCTTAGTAACAGAAACATGAATTTTATTAGACTTTTTTTTATTACTCAGCTTTAAATTAAAAACTTGCTCGTTAATATAATTAAATTATATTTTATTATTTTTTTATTATTCTGTGTGGTTTAATAAATACCACACTACTATGTTTTATATAGTACCAAAATATTAAAAGCAAATTAAAACTAATGTAAAATATATAAAAATATTTAAATAATATATTCAAAAGCCTTTAAGAATGTAGAAAAATAATTTTTTTAAGTACATATTTGATCTTTCAATAGGTCTTTCTGTGGCTTACGGACGGGCAGATTCATAGCCTAACCAAAGCTTGAGCCTGTTAGTTTACAATTAACAAAATAAGTTTAAATAATTTTTTCCAACGGCCGACTTCACTGCTGTGTGAAAATAAAAAGAAATAAATACCTTGAATTTTGCCAAGAAAAAATCTATCTTATAACTGTTTAAATATCAAGATATATAGAACTTAAATGATTTAATAATACTCATTGAAAGATATTACTTATATATTATTTTTTTTTATAAATATATCACTGTTTCGGGTATTCTATTTAAAGTAGGTAGAATTAAAAATTTTTTTATATCACCTATTCTATTATAATATATTTGAAACACATGTACATGTATGTATGTTAATCCTTTTTTTCGAGTCAGCACAACTGGGCACTTTTACTCTTTGATAGCTGGGGGTACTACATGGTCCCACCCATCTCATTGACTAATTTATGTATTCCTTATAAGCTACATGATTATTCAGTGATTGATCTAAGATCTGCGTACCTCCCCGTGCGAAGAGTGATTACTCTAAAATTAGATAGTGGTAAGTAGGATAACCTGTCAATTTTCGTATATAACTTCAGAGCTCTGTCCCTTATGTATTTTTTGATCGGGTCTATTCTAAGGTCTCTTAGACCTTAGATGTCGTTTGTGCGGATGTACCAAGGCACTTTGAAGAGCCTTCGGAGGCTAAGACTAAATACAAATACAGACGTAATATTAAGTATTTGCTACTATTATTATTTTAATAATAATATATACATTATTTATTTTTATCTTTGTTTTAACAAAATGGTTCCTGCCAACCTTCTATGCAACATAAATTTTTTTATTGTAAAAAAATTGGTTAAAGTAGCAGGTTTTTATTCGCCACGTATATCTCAAAGGTTTTTTTTATTCAAAATTAGCAAACTATTGAAAGATTTTTAACATGAGAATAACATAAGACACCGCTTAGACTCATTTTTATACCCTACATACATAACTGCTAAATCCTACAGCAAAATGTTTGCAAAACAATAGAGAATATCTAAAGAACATTTAATCCATATACTCTTACAGCTAGGTAAGATTCATCAATATAGCAATTTTTGATTGATTGATGTATTAATGAAATGCTATATATATTGGAATGTTCATTTTTCAAGTTTGTAAGATCGTACATGTGATTTTTAAATAAAATATATATATATTATCAGCTCGATAATATTGTTCGATATAGTCATTTATTTTAACTTATCATCTGAAATGATACTCGGTATTTAATAAGAGTGAACTTTGTTTAGAACCACCAAAATTTTATCACTATAATAAGGCGAGATTTAAAGATTGCAAGTTAATTAGTTTTTGATCATGGTACCCCATGCCATATAAGATTTCGTTTATAACAAAGGATAATGTAAAATTCTATGCTAATCATTTCAGACACTGTATATGAGACCGTTGTATTACTCTTCTGATATGACAAGATTTTTTTGTCAATGTGCCATTGTAGTTTTGATTTTTTAAGTATCCAAATTCATGTTATACACCATTATTGAATACTGAAAGGGCTAAGATTTGAATATATCTAATAGATTTATTAATTAGGTTATAATTTATTTACCTTCAACAAATTATTAATTATATTAATCTCGTCTCCAGATTTAATAATATAAATAATTTTATTTGTAATTTTAATCTTTTTTTTCTTTAAATACAATCGTTATATTGTATGAACTCTTAATTTTAATGTAAGTTCTGATGGACTACTAACTAAGTAATCATGTAGGGTATCAAAGCTTTAGCAAAGCCAGAACAAAATTTTTTTCTTGTTTCTAGAAGATTTCGTATAATTAATTTAAAATTTTTTGATTATTCTTCATTTATAATTTTTACTCAATATTAACTTTTTTATTATGCAAATCACTAATATTTATTAATATTAATTCTTTAATACTTAATAAATTATCCATTGATAAATTCAAATTTTTTTATATATTCATGTAATTAATAATATAAAATAAAATAAATTACAGGGTGCTTTATTTTAAGATATAAAAAATTTAAAGCATATTTTACAATATAATGGTGGATCTATTCCTGAAATATAGTTTTTTCAAATGTTTATAATGCGTGTTTTTAAACCAGAATAAAGTTGAATCCAAATCCTGGTTGTCATAGTCTAGTTGACACGCACTGTAATATCTGAGTAGCTACTTTCAGAGATAAAAATTATGAAAACATGTTTAAAGTTTACTTTCGCTGTTAATTGCGTAGAGTAGTTCTTTAAGACCTATATATGGAATGTCCGTTCCCCAATGAAATATTTGACTAAGCCTGAACATTGTAAAATATTTTTTTATTGTCTCTTCTTCTTCTTCTTTGTTGATGGTTTTAAAATTTTGGTTATAATAATTCTATGTCAATTTTTTGGTCTGTATACTTAGCGACCAATGAATGATCTGTCAAAACGAAACCAATAGATATTATTAGAAGATTCAAATATTTCATTGGAGATTTTATGAGTTTGACTTATTATTCTGATTTAGTATTTGGATTTAGAGAACTATTTCTTTCATTGGTACTACTTAACCGGCTTCTAGTTTTCTCTCAAATCTCTATAGATTTTGAATGGCACGTTTGTTGTGAAGTAAGTGTTTCTTTCTTAAACAAGAAACAACAAGAAAGGTAGAATCACATTTCTTTATCAATTAATTATTTGCCCTTTAAGCAGTTCTTTGACATTCTTTTTTTGATTATTACGTTCTTTTTAAAATGATTCTAACTCATTTAGTCTGTGGTTTGAACACTGCTAAGATCTGTTCGATGACTCAGTTTTCATGAGTAGGTTTTGTGTAAGTGATATCTGTAAACTATTTATTTTTCTATATGTATAATAAATTTGTATAAATATAAATGATATAATGTCTTACTGAGATGAGTTTATTACATTTCCATATAAATACGTTTAATTTATAATCGAATTATACTGTATGCTTATAGATAATTTATGATGCAACTAGGCTTACCAAATGAAAGACCACTAAACTCTGGTTTCCTCCCACAAATAAATAGCAGTCATTGTCTTAAAAAGTATTTAATAATAAGTTTATGCATTTTAATGAATTATTAATGATACGTATTGAATCATTTTTTAAATTAGTAAGTGATCGAAGTGATCATACTTAATACAATAGTTTCTGTAGACGCGGAAGTAATTAATACTGTACACAATATATTAGATAATTTAGTGATACATTAGATAATTTCGTGATTAATCAAGTTTTCTTTATTTATAAAGTAATTTATTGAAAAAATAATTAACATTCTTTCATTTTTCAGATTCTTGGCATATATGTCATATTATTTGGAGCGCTCGGTTGGGGCGCTATGCCACAAATATATGCTATTGGCATCATTGCTTTAGGGCTCGTGCTAGTTTTAATATCATTTTTCGGTTGTTTTGGAACACTGCGTGAGTCTCCACGTATTCTATGGACAGTAAGTTAGAATATCACCTTAATATATCCATACATATATAAATATATAGTATATTCATTTAATAATATACATTTCCTTTAGTATATAGTCTTTTTACTGATACTACTGATTCTGGTCGTTGTTTTTATGCTAATAAGTAAACCGGATGTATTTAAGAAATATGCATTAGAAGGTGTGGAATATCACTGGAAAAAGGAATTGAAAAAATCAGGAGCTATGGATACCATTCAAACCACAGTAAGTTTGACCATTTTTGTAAGGGTTTATCAAAACAGGTACTTATAATAATGCTAACATTCTCATAACCCCATATAAAAACGAAAAATTAATATATGTTATCTTTTAATTAATTTAAGAATAAAAAATTATTTCCGTTAATTTCAGTATTCCTGTTGTGGTCGTAATTCTCCAGAGGATTATATTACTATACAACGTTTACCTCCTGCTAGCTGCTGTGTAGATCATAATTGTATAAATCCGTTGAATCTTTATATTACCGGTTGTTTAGCAAAAGTGGAGAACTCATTCTCCGATGAAGAGATTATAATGAAATACAATGAATGGGGATTGATTGGGTTTGATGTAAATATTATAAAATTTCTGAAATTTTTTGGAAGAATATATTTATCAAAATGTTTTTTTTTACAGATTATAATTTTGGTTATAGCAACTGTATTAGCTATACATTACACAAATCGGCGAAGGAGATATAGTTATTAATATTAGATTTGTTGGACTTAAGTTATCTTAAAGTTTGTAAATCTTTTTTTAAAATAATTTTAGTATAATTTACTTTTAGAAATAAATTATTTATTTATTTTATTTAATTTTATTATATTTAATATTAATATTTTATACTTGTCACTTGTACCTTTCAAAAAACTCGAATAAATATTACAGGAATGTCCAAATAAAAAAAATATTTGTATTTGGTTTGAATTTAAATTATATTAAAAGAAGCTTGACTTAACAAGCTAGTTGCTTTATTAAGTTATTATGAAAAGGAAAGGATTAAATTTGTTCTCTGATTCTTTGACTCTTTGACTAAAAAGACACTTCCCTCCGGAGTAGAATTGAACTGAGATTGCTGGTAAAATACATGTCCATATATCTTGATTTGTTTTACCATTTGAGCGAAAAGACTCTCTGTAAAGTGAAAGATTGCCGGTTTCATCTGGAATGGGAATTGATTTCAAGATACATTCTCTGTAACTCTCAGACTTTGCTCTTGATTAGGAGAAAGATAGTAAAGTTCCACAACCACAGATATCTTGCTTAAGTGGTTTTTTTGCGGTTAGCGTTAGTTCTAACACAAAACACATTGTTTGAAGTGCTTTACTCTAGTCTATCGCATTCAAAATGTAGTAAGTAAGTTTTATCATATTTTCTATAAATAGACTAGGGGTGGTACTGTCCCCTAGAGCTTTGCTCACCAATCCCCGTTATATTCAACAATAAATTTGTGCTCTTAACAGTCTCTAACTTAAATTTTCGATACATTTTGAAGCAATAATGTGAGTTTTACGTTTTTCATGCGATTTTAGTGTTTATAAACGACGATCTTCTTTTCTTTCAGTATCAGCAAAACTCAGACGTCAATGGCCTATTATTTATTTTTTTATTTTATAAATGTACGAAGGCACGGAAACACTGCAGTGCGTTCAGATATTACTTTTTCTAAAATAGATATGTAGTCGTATTCATATTACCTAATAACTGCATAAGAAATGACGTCAGCCTAGAAATGCACTCTTCCCAGTCACTCTTCCCCACGGTTGCCACTTATGGTACTTTAGTACCAAAATTGGTACTTTTTTTTCCGTTTGGTACTCTGGTACTCATGTTCAAAAAATGGTACATTTTCGGCGACCCAACTTTATTGTGGATATTTTCAATTAATTTTTTTTATAAATGTAACTTGTATTGTTTTATACTTTTTGTACATTTTATATAAATTGTATTTTCTTATAAAAAGACAATAGAAAAATTTTGGACCTTTTTTTACAGGAATGGTACCTTTTTAAACCAATTTTGGTACAGAAAAAAATTTTTCAAGTGGCAACCGTGCATCTTCCCAATAGGCTAACTCAATCTTTGGGCTAAGCAAGCAATTGAGTAATAAATCACTCTCTTGGCACACAAAAATGACGCTCTTCAAGTCTCTTGGTATGACTGTCCTGCTATATAGTGTAGTAGCTTCAAAAATAACTAATAGATAATGCTTTGGAAGATCTTTAGTCTCGTACACGTTGGTAATAAGTATCGAATTAGAAGGAACTATCAGCTCTAGGAGTGCATAAAAATTCAGCGTCTTTGCTTGGTTGATCATGTCATGGAAATGGAAGTAAATACTCCGGCTAGAAACGTGTTTGATTCGGTACCCTGAAGTGAAGAATGTGGTAGAGACCGACCGGTGACTAATGGTATAAAGGCACTCGACACTACCAACTGGCGACAGTAGACCACAGATCGTATTGACTGGAAGAGACTACTGAACGCGGCCCAGAACGACTAATATTTGAAAACGGCAACTACGTAAGTATATAACAATTATATTAGAAGCATGTGGAGTTGGTTTGACCATATTAGGTTATTTTGTGGACTATATAGGCTGGGAAAATTTGTTTTAAAATTATTAGTATAATTGGTTATTATATTCTTTTATAATCCTTACTTCTAAGCATATCTACAGTATAGTTCTTTTATAAAACCCAATATTTATTTTAGTTTTGAATTAAGTAATAAAGTTTAAGATTCTATTAAATAGTACAAACTAATAAAATTAATTGATTTATTAAACAATTTAATGGTTTTAATATAAATGTGGACTCAAAACGAAATCAAAACATTATAAAGTTGATGTGATAAAATGCAACTTTCCACATTGTAAAGCAAAAAATTTTAATTAATATTCTTAATTGCATTAAATGCACTTAACATGACAAATTGAAAAATAATTCAATTAATTTGCATAATTTAAAAACAAATGTGCCTAAAATAATAATAACAACTCTTACGCTCTTTTATATAAAAACACTCGTATAACGTAAACACTTGCCACTCAATATTAAATAAACTCAAAATGCAAACTGATTTCATATACATACATATAAATTTGTTTGTGCATAGCGAAAGCATTATTCTGTTTAGTATGCACAATAAAGAATGCGATGAAATGTTTGTAAACAAATCCAAATGCACAGAAAAGTGCTCGAAAAGCTTTTTTCCGGCCGGCAAACTCAATTAATTGAACTCAATTCGTATTTGTTATTATACCGCTATTGCGTTTGTTTGTATACAGCAACAATGTATATAAGCAACAATGTCATAACAACGTAAACACAAAACACAAATAAAAACAAAATCAACTGAAATGTAACGTATGGCAAGCTACTCCAAACAGTGACAAACGTAAAATATATAAAATGAAAATACATTAATTAGGCAACAAGAACAGCAACAAAAACATCAACAACAACAATAGCATTAACAAAAAAAGAGCGCGTACACAATCTGTAGTAATAAGAAGCATTCGTAGTTTGCTTGGCTGGCTATTGGCACGCAGGTTATATGAGTGAATTTTGAAACTTGTTTGTATGTGATAACGTGACGTCATCGTTGCTTGAGTTTCAAAGAAAAAAACGAAAATTTTGAATGTCTTTTTTGCTGTTGAACAGTTTGTGTGCTAAATTGATACTTGGAGAGTAGAAAAAAATAACCTTTTGTGTTTAGTTTGTGGGTGAACGTGTAACTTAAAAGATTTATTTTGTAAAATCTTATTTTCGTTTTTTTGTGAAAAGTGTAAGAAAATAAATAAAAAAAATGAGTATATAAAAAAATGTGTTTACAAAAATATTTATAATGCTTTTTAAAACATACAAATTTTATGTGTTGACATTTTAATTTCTGAAGGACTTTTTGTCAGTGTTCTGAGTAAACAATAAATTATTTAATTTATATTTTTATAGTAAATTAAAAATAATTATTTAAAAAATTTATTTGAACTAATATATTGTACTTAATTTTTAATTATTATATTGTTTAAAATAGAAACGAATTACTAGATTTATTTTTAATTATTTAAATTGAAGAAAAGTTTAAAGATTAGTAATTATGTCATTTTAAGTTAACATCAATGACGTAATAACCATTAATAAAATAAAAAATAAACCAAAGTTACCAAAGTTAATAAATTATTAACTGTGATTTGTGACATTTAAGAAAGAGAAATAAGTGAAAAAGAGACGAAGAAAATCAAGAAAGAAAGAAGAAAAATTAAGCGCTGGAATAAAAACCTAGTTTTAAAACCTATTAACCAAAAACCATCGAACACAGCCATAAACACAAAATATAATAAATAAATAAAATAAAATACATAAAGTAATTTAAAACAATATGAAAAATTGAACAAATATAATTAACAAAAAAAAAAAATGAACATGATTTAATATAAAATTTAAGAATATGAAACGATAAAATAAAATCAATATTGAATAATTTAAATAAAATGAAATGAAAATTCATAATATAAAGTAATATAACAGAAAGCAAAATCAGAATAAAACATAATATAAATAAAATCAAATAAGATAAAATACAATAAATAAAATAAATTAAGAATTTATAAAATAGTAAAATAAAAATTAAAATTAAATGAATTCTCATATAAATTAATAATTTTTCAAATTTTAAATTTTAATTTTAATTACTTCACTTTAAATATAAAGTGATAAAGTAATATAAAAAATATTGAAATCGTGAATAATGTGAATTTTTAGAAAAAAAATAAAATAAGGTAAAATAAATAAAATAATTAAAAAACATATAAAATAAAATTAAACAAAATTAAATAAGATTGTAACTTCATTTAATATTAATATTAATTAGTATTTTAATATTAATTAAAATACAATAAAAAAATGTATGGTTAGCCAAAAATTTAATTAATTAAAATAATATAGAAAGTATTGTTATTATTGTGTTTGACTGCTTTTCGAAGTCTCTCTAAAAAAATTAATAATTTAAATATATTAAATTGAGTTAAAAACTAAACCAACAACTGATATAAAGAAATTTAAAATAAAACAAATTCAGAGTAAAACAATCTATAAATAAAATCAAATAAAATGTAATAAGATGGAATAAAATAAATAATGTAGGTTAAAATATATTTGTATTATTTTAAAGAAAATAAATTGAGCTTAAATACAATCGCAAATAAAGTAATATATATTAAAAGAAAATAAAAGAAAATACAAACTCAAACGCAAATTTAGAGTAAAACTAAAATAATATAATATAAATAAAAACATAAAGTTAAATTAAAATGAAAATAATGCTATTAAATTAAGTTTTAAATGAAGAAATATACATTAAAAAATTAAAAAATAAGCTAATATATATCAAATTTATATAACTCATATAGAATAAAATTAGATAAAATGAAATGAACTAAGTTGAAGTAAAATAACAGTAGTAAAATATCGGCCAAGGAATTAAATCGGAAAGGAATTAGAATACTATAATACTATATTTATAATATAATACTATAATAATTACTATAATACTATAATTATAATATAATTATAGTATATAATAAATATAAAATAATAAAATATAATATAAAAAATTTTTTTATAATTATAATATAAAAAATTTTCTCTTAGTGCAAATATACGAAAATATTAATATTAAAAAACTGATATACATATTAATAATTGTTGCTTTTGAACAATGGGAAACAAAAGAATATTAATTATAATTAAAAATAAAAGTTAATATTCAAGCTTAGAATTAAAATTAATTAAAACTAAATTAGTGACAAATTAAATATCATATATTTGTATTAATATGTACATCAATATATACTTTACATTCTGCATGTTTCGTTTTAAAATTGTTATTAATTATATATAACACTTCCCCTTAGCTTTTTGAACAATTCGAGTCTACACAGTCCTATAGAGCGTCGTCATGGGTTGCGCTACCACCACCGTAAAACTATCCTCGGTTGCATTCAACGTCATTTTGGCGGTAAGTTTGATTAATGCTTGTCCATATATCATGAGAGATTACTGCGACATGTGATATGATCTCAAAATTAATTTACTATATATAATGCAACAAAATGATATTTATGTAAATACTTGAAATAAAATTACATCATTCAAATTGTGATATATTGTTGAACTGTTAATGATTTTTATACATTTTTATTTTATTTTCTTATATATAATTGCTAATTAGAATAATAGTGTCTATACATGTCATTGAGCATGATGTCATACATATTGAGCACATTGAACTAAATTTAAAATTATTTCAGAATTTATGAAACATGAATTTCTGGCTACAAAGAATTTACAGGTTTAATTTATTCTAATATTTTTTTCTGTATAATAATATATACATATATATATTTATGTATCTATATATGCATAGTGTGTTATATATTTAAGTGAATGTTTTTGTCTATTATTGCTTTTGACAATTTTGTATGATTTTTTCGAAATTTTAATAGTTCGTAAAATTTTTGTTTATTTTTTTATTTAATATTCGAAAATAGTGAAATCATTTCTCATCAAAAACAAAAAAAACAAACAAATTTAAAAAAAAATGTTTATATTATTGTATACTTTTTTATGTATTTTATATATACATAAAATCGTAGAATAACTATATTTTAAGTAATTCTAAAAGTATTTTACTTTCCACAGGTTTATGTATTCACATAATTACAGTATTGAGTCCTGTCCATTGACAGGTCAGAACATATTACTCGTATAGTCCTGTGTACTTTTAGTGCGCAGTACATTTTATGTGTACTTGTCGTGACTTTAACTTTGACCTATTTTAGGCCTCATAACATAAACGCAAACATACATTTCAAATATGGTCTGCTTTCTACTTCATTAAAATTTCTTTTCTAAATAGAATGACTCATCACCACAGGATATTTTCAGATATTTTCCAATGCGTAGAACGCGCTTCTAGCGAGGGTGTCGGAAATATGCATATGTCGTATGTCCTTAATAAGTTCAATTTACAACCAAGTCCTTTATATAAATTTCTTATTTGAAGAAGTAAAAAAATATTTTTATTTTAATATTTGTAAGTTTTTATTATAATATGGAATATAACAAAACATACGGACTTGGCTTGCTATCTCATTAACTCATTAAGAAATCACATTTTGCACTTTCTATTTAATTTGTTTGCTAAAATTTGTGTGACACGCAAAGAATGGTTGAAAAAAATATTAGTTTGTTAAGGAAAATTAAATTTATATTCATTAATTGCCTTTTTTTTTTGTATTAATGAAATGAATATAGTGCGAATATACGCTTAAGTCCTTTCTGTAAACAATCTTACAAATAAACAAATACGTATCAATTGATTTGAATACTCTATGAGTACAGCTCTCACTACACTCATTTCATGTGCCCCTGCATCTTAATTGACTTATGATCACTAAAGAGAATTGCTAAAGAGAATTGGTGTAATATCTCCTTTGCAACTAGGTAGGTAGGTAGGTTTGAGTGGTAGTATTGTTTCCAAAAACCACACTTGAGCTCAAATGATGGTTCATTGTGGTACCACAATACAGTACACAGTCAACACTGAAAAAGGTAACGACTGCCCCAAACCAACCTGACAGTTCTATAAACTTGGCCAGGTCTCCAACATTAAAGGGTGACAGCTCAGTCAGATCGGTGGGAAAAGGTGATCCGAAAATTTTTAATCTTCTCCTAGCTAAAGAAGAACACTGACACATAAGATGCAGCATGATCTCCTCTTCATCCTCAGAGCCACAACCTCGAAAAAAATCATTATAGGGTAGAACCAGTCTTATAGCATGCATTCATATTTCGCAGTGGATTCAGTTCGCTTAGACGCTTACGAATTTCAGCTATTACCGTCAAAGCTTGCGATGCGAATCTGTTTGATCATAAATAAAGCTTTAAACATACTGCCTTGTTCTTAAAAATTTATAAAATATTTTTAACTCAGAATACCATATATTTTAATTTTAAAAGATCTATATTTTTTGATCTTTGCTATATTTTTTATTTAATATAATTCTCTCTAAAGGTTTTATACAAAAAACTTATATGATTTTATTTATGATATAGTTGCTTGGACTCGGTGCCATTGGGTGGATTGCTAATAATCCTGATAATCTGAGTCGAGAAATGGCTATAGGGGCTTACGTCGTTTGCTCGCTAATTGTTCTCTTTTCGTTCCTGGGATGCTTTGCAGCAATCAAAGAATCAGTTTGCCTTACAGCTTTGGTAAGTTAATTCAAAAATATTATCAAAAAATCATTTTTTTTAAATAAGTAAATAAATAATAATTGAATAATATATGATTATTAAATAATTAATGATAATAATTTAATATTTAAATATAAACAAAGTGCGCTGTTTTCCTACTTATATTGGCTATATTGCAAATTATATCCACTTATTCCGATATGGTTGAATATAAACGACGCGATGGAATAGTTGATCAAGCATGGAACCGTAATGAAATGGATGCATTGCAAACGGACCATCAGTGCTGTGGCAAGGATAGTCCACAAGATTACATACTCCTAAATAAATCAGTTCCAGCTAGCTGCTATGTCAATGGAAACACAGCAGATGAGAATTATATGTACACCGTCGGGTGCAGTGTCAAACTACAATCCTATTATCAACACAACGATATTCGATTTCTCGTTGTATCCTGGATACTAATTGCATTTGAAGTAACTAATTGAAATTAAATTTAATTATAATAAAATAATTAAATAAATGAATTTATTTTTCAGATTTTAGGATTTTTATTAGCAGTATTTTTAGTTATTAATTTCCGTAACAAACAAAGGCGAATGCAATTTTAATTTAAGAATGATGGACAGCAGCAAAGTACAAGCCATCTTGTTTGGGAATTTTATCAAAATAATACTTAATAACATACTATAAATTTAAATATTTAATAAGTTTTAAAATTAATTTAATTGTGATTTGCACGAGCTTTAAGTAAATCACTGTGTATGTATGTTACTATATTTATTACTACTAGAATCATAGAGCTCCGTTAAAACTATTGGTATTTCATGTAAAAAATGTGACTAAGTATTTAAATAAGTAAAACAAGTAATTGTATTAATAATATTAATAAACTAAAGTATTTTATTAAATACATATCATATTGAATAACATCAAAAATAATTGTTTTATCATTGATTTGGACCCTTTTTGCTTATATACACGTGAATATATTTCTTAAAATTTTTTTCTAAATATACATATACATAAATTGAATATATATTATAAAATAACAAGTATTTATTTTAATATTAATATGTATTGATATTGGACCATACTTTTGAAAGGAAGATTCAAATCCATTGAAAATAAATCAAATATCACTCATACGCAGCGTTGTCCCACATTAAACTGTAAAGTTTGGGAATTGATTTTTTTCAAAATTAAAAACAATAATTAAATGATAATTAAATGATATCGTACTATGTATAGGAACTATATGTATTTATATACTATATATTGTGATGCAAGTGATTTGAAATGTCTTTTATTTTTATTTATTTTAGATTAAATAATAATAGTAGTTTTTACATCAAAATTAAAAATATTATGTTAAAACATGACTAATATTTACCATACTAATCTGACTACTCCACTCAAAAATTTAGAAATAAACTATTTTATTAGTACTGTGGGTTAACGTAAAGTTGTTGTGAAATATAGTCACGGAGTCAGGATGTAAATGACTACAAAATATTAGTATTTGTATTTTCGGTTCCAATTTAAGACTAACTGGTAGTGGTAGTGAATACATAAGTAAATAAGTAAATAATAAACTCAACAAAAACTGATATTTTTAAGTATAAAAGTGTTAAATCTGTTGTATGTAACTGCTTTCTAATAACATTTATGCGATTTTTTTTAGTCTTAAAAGCGTTCTTATAAACACTACTTTACCTACCATTAATATGGTATGTAGTAGCAAAAAATATCAGGTAATTTAGATAAAATCGCAATGGCTAAGGTTGCATTAAGGTTCTCTATGGAAGATAAAATTCAACCAAAATAGAAAACTTATAAAGAAGCTGAAAATGTCATAATCATGGATTAGTTGAGACGTTGGGTCACGAACCACTCTTAATGTGGTTATTCGGAATTGTATTATTGTTTGGAGATAGTTTATCTCTCTTTATACTTCTCCTAATTATTCATGTACATTCCATCCTAATTAAAATATTTGTTCTCTTAACTCTTTATTAGTAAAATATAAAAAAAAATTACTATGCATTAAATGCTTTATTTTTTACAATTAATTAAGTTATACAAATATTATCTTATTATATTTATATAAAGTAAATGGTAAATGATGTAGGTAAATTGAATCAGAACTATGTGACTTTGATGAAGTAATTTATGTCTTTAATTTGTAGCATGCTGATCCATTACATCATCAACAGGTAAGATTCTTAAATCTTTATAGAATTAGTCATCACTGATCTATTGATAGCAGTTACTAATGGTGCGTAATATTCTATTTAAAATTCTGTTAATACTCAACTTTTATGTTGGTTCTGTTTAGTGTCTATTATTGACAATCATATAGTCATATTGGCTTATTTATGATCTTATAAATTAATAAATTAATTTTTGAATAGAAAGACTTGTGACTATTTAATTAATGAATGTATAAAAAAGTTTTTTGATTTTATTTAGTTTTGCATTTAATATGCATATATTTTTTATTTATTATTGTTATTTATATTATATTACAATTAAAGCCAAGTTACAGATGTCTTTCGCTTTAAACGGCAGTATTATAACTCGATAACATCGATGTTCCTTCTTGAAAATATGCTTTGAATACAAAGTATATTATATAATATGCTTTGAATAAAAAAAAAAAAGAAATAAATTTAAAAAAGAACGATTAACCATTCGGTAAGTCGAATATTTATATATTATGTTGAAGCTGTTTTGAGCTAGTGCACTTAAGCACTTATACTCTTTTTCGAGGTATTTTCAAAACCCATCTTTACACCTTGACTAGATTATTGTTTATCACATCATCAAACTAAACAATAATTGACCTCAGACCTGCATACCTCCCTGAGGAGCCTGTAACCATTTTGAGATTTGATAACGCGGTGTTGGTAAGTCTGTCAGTTTTCGTAAATAATTTCAGGGCTCTATTCTTTATGTATTTTTTGATGCGATCAATCTTGATGTCATTCGTCCTAATGTACCATGGAACTTTGAAAAGTCTTCTCAAATAAATGGCAGTACAGATCATGGTTACGTCAGTGGAAACGAACTCGCTGACTAAATGAACTTCATAACATGGCGTTTTGTATGTAGTCAGTAACCTTTCTTATAAAAACATTACTGTGATTGACTATATATCAATATACCTAGATAGACAAGTTTATATATATTAATAAGAGAGTTGACCGATGGAAACGCCAGAAAAGTAAAGTTTTAATTGTATTTTCATAAATAAATTCTTATAAGTATCAATGAATTCTATATCATTTTCTATTATTATTAAATATATTTCTCTTAACAGTCTTCCATTCTCATCTCGAGCACAACGTCGATGTTTTCTGACATATAAACCGATGTTGGACGACTATCTTTATGTTCATCGACGATAAAATTGTGACCATGCTTATATACATTATGCCAATTATAAACACTGGTCCTTCATGGTGTTTCATCACTACGTTGATATGTTAATACACGTCGAAAGTTGTAAAAAACCATCCAACGAAAACTTTGTTTTGATATAATCATTTTTTTGAAAACTCGAAGTGAAGACTTTCTCTCTATTTTTATACGAACTAACACATATTTTTGTTAAGAAATTATATAGTATATCTCCAACTTTATACCATAAGTTTTAAGCGCCTCTTATAATGTATACACAATCTTAAATGTTGTTCTCCAGATAACAATTTGTACACACTAGTACTATTTGAAATTACACAATTGAACAGACTACACATTAAGTACACAGAAAAGCTCAGCAGTAACAGAAAATGATAAAAAGCCACAAAGCTTAACAGCCGCCCATTTTCGAATTGTTTAAAAAAAATAATATTAATAAAATACTGAAAAATTGAATATATAAAAAATGGTGCGAAAAATATATAAACTGAAGAGTAAAAAAACCGCAGAAGATAATTTTATTCTCAGCGATATAGGAAAATTTATATTTGAGGAAAGTGAAAAATTTAGTAGAAAATTGGCAGTGAGTAAATGCTAACGCCTGAGAAGTGTAAATATATCAAGAAATTTACTTCATATTGAATCCCAATATATTTATAGTACAGTAAATATTAATATATATTATTGTGTATCACTTAAAGTACAAAAATATATTAAAACATTTAATACACGGAATAAAAATTTAATAAAAAAATTAAATAAAAAATTCAATAAAAAATTGTAAACAGTAATGGCTTCGGCAAGAGTCTGTTTGCAATGGACTTTAATACTCTTCAATACTTTTAGTGTGGTAAGTGAATAATAATTTATAAAAAATTTAAAATGGAATACTACGAGTATAAAAATTATTATAAAAATTTAATTTAAAATTTAACAAAAATGTGAATTTTGTACCAAATTTCTTAGATACATAAAACCAGGAACTTAAATTATTATAGTTAACTACTATATAATATATATATTATATTAATGTATATGATATAAAGTAGTTGAAATTTAGGCCATTCTTAGTAATAAAACATATTGTTACTTTGTAAAAAGGCACTTCGTATTCTTGTATAGCTATTAAGATCACACCTAGTAGAACACCTCTTTTGCAGCTGGTTCAGCTCTAGTCAGAAACAGGTTGATTTTTGTTAGGCAATTATATTGTAAGCTCTAGCACAGAAATATCCAGCGTTAAAATGAAAAACACCCTTCGCTTTATTAGAGCCTCAAAACGATTCTATAATTAACTGCCAGTTTACGTACCACGAACAAAATAGATCTTCTGTCTAAGTAAGCAGGCCAATCGGATTGATTGGCTGCCATAGTAACCTAACTTAACTTAAAATAAAATCTTCATCTAACTTAACCTAAGATCTTTACCTTTATCTACAATACGGATTTTATAAATTTTATTTTGTTAGTGTTTTGCAGTGTATTATCTGTATATTTTATTGTCAATTAGTAGATCATTTACTTATCATCGGCGATACTCTCCTACTATTCCGGAGAAAGTTATACCGGGGCAATCTATCAGGGCTATTACTATAAAAATCGCTTATAGAGACTGTCAATTTAAAACGTTGTAAAAAATTACATGAATTTTGACAGGGTACTATAAGTTGGACAATCACCTTACAAAACGGGCACTTTATTATAATGGAGACTGAAAGTTTTGTAGGAAAAAGCAATGAAACCACAAAACACGTAGTGGGACCTTACCCAATACTGATACAAGAACAAGAGAAAAATCTAAATGGACATTTTATAACACATAAAGGAACGATAAAGTAACTTCAATATCACATTTTATCGAGACAATGGACACAACAGATCTCCAGGTCATGGTGTAAAATATTATACTATAGTAATAACGCAATCACTTCAAACTTGTTTGAATTTTCTTCAATTTCAAAATGATGAGATATGGAATGTACAAACAAAAATTATATTAGAATCTATACAATTGAGGTTGGTTGTACCACTTCTTCTTTATAGCTCTCTAATAATTTTGAATAAAGCAATTGATACTAAATTCATGGTTTGTCAGAGGATTAACTATTGTTCTCATAAAATGAGCCACGAAAACTGTACCGTTCAAAAGTCTTCATTTAATTTTGAAAATATTATTACTTTGCTTTCGCTTTGGTTCACTAAAAGAAACACTCAAGAATTTTATAACACCATCAATCATAATAATCGATAACTGAAATAAGATTCTAACCCCCCTGCTAAGTTAGATTGCATTTCCGTACTATTAAATACCGGAAACTCAATGCGTGATTATATAGATAAATGGAAACTAGGAGATAAATGCAGAGGTAATATATACTCGGATATTCTCTATTGCGGACACGATCCATAGAGGTCAATTAGCTTCAGTTAGAGTTGAACTATTATAGTATTCTCCAAGATTTTATGAGATTTGTAAATAGCAATGTTTTCACATTAAAGATAAATTGATCAATTTTTGATATAACATTCAAATTCCTTTTTTGAAATTCCAGATTTTTTTTCCATCTGGGTAGATATGTATGTGATTTAATAGAAAATCATTTAATTCAAAATTTATCTATAAGATCGTTTAATTGGACTGAAAAAACACTCACGTAGTCACTTGAAATTGTTCATCCATTGAGTAAAATGACACAATTTTAATTAGGATTATTTTATTTCAATATTATTTTAAATATTTTAAAAAAATCACTTCTAAATAATATCTATTTTTAAGTTTCTATTGTTATTTGTCTGTCAATTTGTCGTTATGTCTGTTGTGAAAAATATTTTCATGCTAAATTTACGTGGGGAAAAGTAAATATTTACTGAAAACTGTGTTTTTATTCTTCTTCTCTATTTTGAAGATTTCAAAATTGTTTTGTGTCTATCTGCGAAGAGGAGCATAGGAATTTTTATTCAATGTCTGGCATAAAATTGCTTAAAAAACAAAAACAGAATAAACATATTTTTTTATTATTATAATAAATACGAACAAATTTTATTATTTGCAAAGTGTTTATAATGTATGACAGAAATGACAGAAATGACAGAAAAATATTTGGTTAATGACTTTTTATATTATTTATGTTTTTTTATTTCATTACTCCTCAAAAATGCATATGGCTCCCATATTTAGTTCACAACGTACTCTGTTTTGAACTGCAATTACTCTTTCTTCTCATATCTGCTCATTTTTGTGATAGTTCAGCTGAGTAAGGCACCACCCTTTGATCTTAGGATGCACTGTCTTTACCATTGCCTTTGTCTTCATATAATTGTAGGATATCCTAGCTGTTATTTCCCCTGCGAACAGGCTACTATATTGGATTCTAATGCGAATTGGATTCTAATAATGTAGTGCAGAGGGCTTCTCAGTAAATATGCAATGTGGTTTTCCTGTTTCCATTGGTAAAGAGGTCAACTTTATCCTCTTTACCCGTTCCATGACGAAGCAATTGCTCACTTTTTTAGGGCAGTAAAATATTCAGATTATGTGATATCAGCACCCGTTGTAACACAACCGAAAAACTAGATAGTCATTTTAATAAAATGGGTATGTGTTTAATTTCTATATAAGAATTATCGAATATTCATTTGGAAAAATAATCAATGACTATGTTTAAAAGAACCTTCCAAGTTTATGTTATAGATTGAAATTAGTAAGGCCTACAATTCTGTTTCCATGTTTTCAAATAAATAAATGATGAGGATGGTAATATAACCTGAATCACTTCAATCCATTATTTGAACTAAACTTTACAGAACATTCAGACTTTGTGGTATTTGAAGTAAGTCGTTGGAACAGTGTCACATCAGTAATATAATGAGGGATCACTACTTGTGTTTAAGTGCGCTTTAGTGCACAAGACTTCCATAACAAATTAATGTAACCAATTATTCTCTATTGTTTTTTTAACATAGTTGCTTTGATGGTTAGTTTTTCTTATCTTCACTTTATTTTCTTTTATTTTCTTTTGAGACATAGAACGCCATCTACAATACCGAATGGGTTCTATATATACCTAGAATGTACCTAGTTACTAAAACTGTTTCTGTTCGACGTAGTAAATATTAATATTTTAATATTATTAATAATATATTTATTATTAATACTTATTAGTTTTAAAGCATTTTTTATACTCTGAAATGCGTACAATATTTAGAAATATCACTACTTTGGCAAAACAAATGGAAAGGGATTGCCCACTTCTGATTTAGAATGTTTTTTAATTTAACTCATTCATATATATATTAACTCATTATAATTAATGTGGCAATTAGTATAAATTAATTGTAAAAAAAGCTATAAAAAGCACATTTTAGAATAGCTGGCGTATAATTAAGTAAAATAACAAGATAAATGTACAAAGCTATAGTAACGATATAATATACAAATTGTCTTCTTTAATTTGTATGCCTCTAGATTATCGGAATTTTAGCTATAGTGGCTGGCGTCTATGAATTGGAGAAGTTCACTGATGGTTCAGCTGAGCACACCGAAAAAATAGTTCAACTAGCAGCTGCCAGCGTTTTGGTAATCTCAGCGTTTATAGGTTGTTGCGGTGCGGTAAATGGCTCCATTAAGATTCTTTGTTTGGTAAGCAAAATTTATAGCGCTAATAAACTATTTAGTTAATTTTAAAAAATATATTTCTTATTTACTATTGTAGTTCATTGTTATATTAGTGGGGCTTATAGCTTCACATATTTGGAAATTATGGCGCTATGATGAAGGAAAGCAGTTAACCGCTACAGAAATGTTGGTTACATATACTTGGATAGCAGAATTGGTTAAGCCAGGTGCTATGATCGAAATGCAAGCAACGGTAAAATATTATGATATATATGTTGTTTACATATAACAAGGATATCTCTCCAATAGACAAAAGAATGATCTTATTGGTTCAGATAGTATTTTATTGAAAGTATTATTTTTGTTTTTATAAATTTAAAGTGATGAAAATTTTAAATATTCACACAAAAGCACTGAAAACTTAAAAACTATTTTGAGTGGAATTTATTTTAAAATCGTTAACTTCTATAACAACTGTATTAATCTATTTATTAATATATTTCAATATAATATGATGTATCTCACAATTTAGGAGCTTTTATGTACCGTAGAAAAAAAACGAATTGAACAAGCTTTATAGTTTAATTGTGATTGGCAATAAATAGATTTAATGGAATATTAGTTTTTAACTTGGTCTCTTCCTACGTCTCTTTGTTTCTATCGCCCGTGTCGTAATCACATCGCCGCGTCCACACGCCTAATGTTGCTAATTCAGAAGTCAGTTTTTGTCAATTACAGACATGAATAGCAATTGATGAAGATGGTTCAATGGAGTTTCTCCATTTCATCAAACAATATTTGTAGTTCAGAAAGTTACTTTGGAACTCTCAACTTTTAAATTAACTCATCTATATTAACATAGTAAACTATTTTAGATGAGATAGAAAATGCTAAACTTTGACAGCTGTTTGAATGTCTATGAGAATATAGACTTTCTTTCATTGGTGGTCTATAATCTTAACGAAAGAACAAGCTCTTTGGAAGACCAATACTCAAAACGCTAATTACTTATTAATACTTTTTTCAAACTAATTAGTAATAAATTATTAATATAATATGTATTTTATGTATAAATATTTTCTTATTCTCATATAGTATGAGTGCTGCGGTAAAAAGAGTTATGTCGATTACACAAGTCTGGGTTTGGAACTACCAAGAAGTTGCTTCCGAGTGCAGAATGGAATGCGTGCAGTATATCCCTTCGGCGAGGGCTGCATGTCAGCCGTAAAGAAAGCCTATTTAACAATATATCGCTATGAGCGATTAGCTCATTGGTCTCTCATAGGCTTTGAGGTAAGGTCATATTATATATATTTTATATTGAACAAAATTATTGTAATATATTTCCATATTTTAGGTATTAGGCATTTTATTATCAATTATATTAATTTGTAAACTGACAGCAAAAACAAGGAGGTATCGCTATTAATTTATAACATTTATATATACGGGTACATATGTTATATATATATATATATATATGATAATTTATTTATTTTAAAAATGAATTTTTATACTAACAATATTAAATTTAGAATTTTATACAAAAATAAATATTTTCCACTGATAACGTGTTTATTTTACTTAGAATTTCCAGCTAAGGTTAATACTAGACTTTGATGATCTCATCCACCTATTATATATTAAAATATTTCTTCATATTTAGCGCAATGATGATCAGTGCTTATTCATAATGTTTTGTTTACCTTTAACGTAGTATCAGTAGAGACATATATATATATATATATATATACCACAATCATATTTTCCATTTAAACTTATTAATTATTATAAGACTCTTAGATTAGTTTATTAGGGTGTTTCTAGGTAAAACATAAAATAGATATTCATACCTATTTATCTACTCTTCTGCCAAAGGGCTTAAAACCTTTGGTAAAACTGTAAGTGCTAAAGGAAAGGTCCTGACTAATGCTCTTGATATCGTAAGAATCAAAACCTCTTTTACCTTTCGATGCTTTACATTATGCACCATTAAACGTAGGATCAGTAACAAGTCTGATTGGCATATTCAAAAGGTATAGTGTAACAGTTATCCTAAAGAAATGGATTATCCTTCCTTTGAGTACAAAAGAAGTGAGAACGAAATAATGTGTAATAGCTTACGTGAGATATAAAACTTATTTCGAAATGAGCCTTTTTTTCTATTGTGATATTTTTCTTGATGTTTCGAATAACAATTTTAGTGTGTAAGGAATACTACTTTTGATGATAACCTATTGAAATGAGCAGTAGATCTAATACAGGGTATTGGACTTAACATAAGATAAACGAAAAAGTACACAAGTACAGCTTAATTAAATTTCCCACTATTTCATAATTTCTATCTTATACTCTTCACACGGTGGAGAAGTTTCTCAAGACATTTATAACTCAGTATTTTTTAATATAATATAATATATGCCTCTATAAAGACAAAGACAACTATTTTATAGTAATTTTTTTTTACATTTCCAATTCAGTAACTTTTTAATAAATAAAAATTTATTATTTTTTGTTATTAAATCTACACTTAATTATATGTACTATAATTTGTGAATTATATCTATTGATATATATATATATTTATATATATATTGGTGTGTGTATGTATGAATGTATATATGCTGAAATTATAAAGCGCAAGTAGCGTTTCAATAAAATCTATTTAAGTTAATTTGCTCTTAAAGCACGATTTTTATACGTAAAAATATTAACCCTGTGGTATGAGATAATTCTCCGTTAATCTAAGATAGTTCTGACAATTGTGGTAGCGTTGGATCTATCACTTGATATGATAAAATTGTATTGTATTAATTAAATAATAAAAATTAACTAAAATTTATTTATTTCTTATGGATTTAATATGTTTAATTAAACAAGTATAAGAGTAATAATAACTAATGTGTACTAATAATGTTTATACTTCGACTTATCGAACATCTTAAGCATATTTTATATAGATTTTATATAAAAACTGACATATATATCTGCAAATTTCTCGAGTGAAGTGCCATCGCTTAAACATAATAGAGAAGAGTACACAAGGCTGCTACTGTGTAGAGAATTTGTGTCATTTAGTTTACAAAGGATCCATATATCGAGTCTATTTTTGTTACCAGTTTTTTTACAAATAACTCCAAATAGATTTCCTGATTAAATAGTTTTTAAATTTTCTAGTTATTGTACTTCAAAGCTGAATTTTTATACTATAAGCGCATACGTTAACAGTACTATTTTCTGTGTAGCTTTTTTGACCCTTTCATGTATTTAAGGGTTAATTCATATGAGTTTATTATCTAAAAACACATGGCTGAATCTTGGGGAATTTTCAGTCTAAAAATGAAAATTGAAATATGCATAGTTTTAGATCAATGCAGATCAGTCGTAGTTCAGACATCGTAGATGAAAATTGGAAGAATATAATTTCGCACAGACAAATAAAATTAATATATCAAACATAATTTTCTTAATAGTGCAGAGTTATCAATTTACGCAAATCAAATACATTTTATTGATAATATAGATTTGTATAATTAAAAAAAATGAATTTCTCAATAGCGACTGTGAAATATTTGCTGGTCGCGTTCAATTCACTTTGTGTGGTGAGTACATCCATTATTGAATTTCATCATAAGATGAAAATGTTCACTTATTAAACCTGGTGCCAATAAATAATCTAATAATTTTTAAAGATTGCTGGAGTAATTATCGCAGTATTTAGCATCATTGCTATAGATTCCCTGCAGAGTAACAATTTGACGTACTGCATTTTTGGAATAACGCTAGGAAGTATTGTGTTTCTGATATCTTCAATGGGTTTCTTTGGGGCCTTACGAGAGAAGCATTGCTGCTTATGGATTGTGAGCATCTTAGCTTTGTCAAAATATTTACTTTAAATATTTTAACATTATTTTAATTATTTTTTCCTCTCACAAGTACGCTGTAATTTTGGGAATTTTGATTGGCATTGAAATTTCGATTTTAGTAATTTTCCGTGTACCTGATTTTGTCAAAATTTCAACCGAAGTTGTCGAAAAATTATGGGATAAAGAAATTGAACAACCGGGAGCGATGTCTCAACTGGAACAACAAGTAAAGTTTAAATAAAGTTTGTTTGATAATAAACCCATTGAATTTAATTATTTATCTGTTATTTTATAGTTGAAGTGTTGTGGCTTACATAGTTCGGAGGATTATATTGAACATGGTATGCCAATACCCAGTAGTTGTTATGAGGGATCCGATAGCTTAAATCCAAAAGCATTATTTACTAAAGGTTGTTCGGAGGCGTTAGCAGCAGTTGCCACAGAAATTGCAAATATACTGAAAACTATTTATTGGATTATAACTGGTGTAGAGGTAAGTTAGAGGCTTTAAATTATGAAAGGATGTCAAATATTAAAGATTCCATTTGTTTGTTTGTTTGCTAGCGTTCCATTTAGGAAGAACATGGAAGAGATTCCACAAAAAGTTATTCTCGATTTACAAAATAATCTACTAGAACAAAGAGTCCAAAAAAAAGACGGTTATATTAAAACCTTGAAGTGCTACATAATTTTTATGCGTAACACTTGTTGAACGCGTACCATTGGTTCATCACCGTTGTACTAATTCTAATGTTGATCCTTTTCCGAGTTAGGGCATCTAGGCACTTTTTCTCTTTGATAGCTGGGGGTTTCTGCAGAGTCCCACCCATCTCACTGACTAATTTGTGTATACCTCATAAGCATCATGATTATTCAATGACTGATCTAAGATCTGCGTACCGCCCCGTGCGGTTAGTGATTACTCTGAGTTTAGATAGTGCTAAGTAGTGCAGCCTGTCGGTTTTCGCACATAGCTTCAAGGCTCCGTCCCTGTAGTTCTGTTTTTTTTGACCTGATCTATTCTAAGGTCTCTTAGCATGTCATTCGTGCGGATGTACAAAGGCACTTTAAAGAGTTTAGTTTATGCTTTTGCGTAGATAATGTGGGCATTACAATACGGAAGTTCAGTAGGAAAAATCACGCTGGAATCATTACAGTTTTGACTTTGTGATGCTATCTTAAGGATATGGACAACTCAGAGCATTTTCTCTATTATTGTTGAACAGTTGCGAGAGCGAAGTTAAGACTACCGGGTAATGATGTGCTCAACATGAACACTCTCCATATTCTCTCTTTAGCTGATCTTCTTGTATATGATCTTCTTCTTTTGGTTTTTTTTGTCCTAAACCTTTGCCTTTAATACTTAAGTTTGGGTGTAGTGAAAAATTTTCCTTTCAAGAATTTTGTTAAATTTTGAGAAAATTTTTATATTTGCAACCAAAATTATTTAATTTAACAATATACTAGGATAAAATGAGCTAATGTGTTTATATAGTTTCCATAACAAATAGATCAAAAAACAAATAGATCGACATCAAATAGATCATTTCTCTTTCAAAAGAGGGAAAAACAGATTTTAGTTTCAAAGATGAGCAAAAGATCGTTTTTTATTGATTTATGTTTTACTGAACATTTTCTGAAAATTCAATAGAGAAATCAGGCCTTATTTATTATTTAAAAGCCATCAAGTAGTTATACATAATCTATATAAAGTGTTTTTAACTAATGATTTGAATACTACGGTTATTTTTATAAAGCTATTGAGACATTGAAATTGGATACATAGTATTAAGATTCTGTAGTAAAAAGTATAACGTTGTACATTGTTAATATTAAGAACTGTAACCCTTCAAAGAGTGATTTAAGATTTTCATTTTTTACCTAACCTAACCTATATTTTTACTTTAATTTTAATTCTTTTATTTAAATTAAGTTTTTAACTTTCTTATTTATTTTTATATATTATAAATCAAAATACTTCTCAAGTCTCTAGATTTCAAAAAAATAATAATATTTGGTTTCATTACAGGTAATCGCATTGCTATGTGCCACGATATTGGCTAATAAAGTTAATTCTTATGAAAGAATGCGTGAAGAAAACTTATAAAAATAAAAAAAATTATATTATATGGAATATATAATGACACATGTAATATATGTTTATTAAAATTATATCTCTACATATAGTGAATATAATATATAATATGAGTTAGATTATGTCTACATATATATTATAAATATTATCGTTAAAAAATAAATTATTAACACAAAAACTTTTTTAACTGTTTTCAAATAATTATTATATATCTTTTCATAATGTTCGTTTTTTTATAATTTTTTTTAATGTTAATAATAGTAAATAACTATCGAGTCATTGACTAAACGCCATTTTGCATACAAAATCCGCACAAAGTTGTATTGATGACGTTTCAAGAATTGTTCATGTAAATATTGTATGAATGCAGATTTAATTTGGATGCCATTATCGTGATTGAGTTTCACTCATTTTGGTCAAAAATCGAAAATGAGGAGGGAATGGCTCATTCTAGCATATACAATTTCAAATGCGAATGAGCCATTCCATCACATTCTGTATGAATGCGTCCCAACGACGTTCGCATGCGTTCCAAATATGTTCCAAATGCAAAGGAATACATTGAACATACCCTAAATAAAAGCTCTTCATGGCATTTTGATAATTTGAAAAAGCTGTTTTTGACATATTTACAAAAAAAGGTACACAAATGTTTGGTGGTTGCATTTTCTTGAAAACGATGCACCTCTTTTTAGAACTAATACTTTCCAAAAAGTAATTAATCGAAGTTAAAAATATATTTTCAGTTTATATTGTAAGATTTGAAGGCATATTTAACCTTCATGCAACATTTTTTTGGCACACGCCTAAAATCAAATCAGCAGGCAACTTGAAAAATCAACTGTTTGAAATGGGAACAAACGAATTACAACTTTCAAATGACTCATTCAAAATGAACCATTTTCGGCCAATGTAAACGCCATATTATATTTTATTAATAAAACATAAAGCAAATATTTAAAATTTTGTTCATTTCCCTTGTGAATATTTTATTTTTATAGTTTGCATTCGACATTTCTCGTTTTCAAACCGTCGATTTTTTTATAATCAGTTCATTTAAATAAGAGCTCATTGTATGGTATTATCCTCATTAGCGGTCTTAATGAGCAAAACTGTCTAAATGGAACAATGGAAACATTTTAAAAGTCTTGTAATAGAAAGTCTACGTTCAATAAATAAAGTATTAGCAGTTATAATTGTGACAAGATTATTCATTGCATGTATATAATTTATGATAATCATTTCTGGCTTAACCGTACTTCACGATATTTGGACGTTATTGTATGAATATCTATTATTAGTTTATATTTTTGAATATGTTTTTTTTTTTATAAAAGTGAAGCACATCTATATTTTATTTTCACTTACAATTATTTTTAATTAATATATATAAAATTATGTCATGATTATTAGAAAATACATGATTTGCACGTATTTACATTTCAATACAACACTGTATAGCCTTAGCAATGCCCTCTAGCTGTCAATGTTTGCTTGAGTTGAATCATTTCGCGGCAAACGCAGCTGTTGTTGCTTTAGTGAATTCTTCATCAACATTAAAAATTTAAACAATTTTAATAAGTCAATAAAATGGAAAACGGTGATGAAATTGATGCTAAGGATCTTCTGCGCATTATGATATCTACTGATAACCACTTAGGTTATGCCGAAAAAGATCCAGTTAGAGGTAAACATTTCCAACGCAAACCGAAATTTCACAATAAAATATTTTTTTCAATTTCCTTAGGTGAAGATAGTTTTAATGCTTTTGAGGAAATGTTAGAAATTGCTGTTGAGGAGAATGTAGATTTTATACTCTTGGGCGGTGATTTGTTCCATGATGCAGTACCAAGTCAAAATTCGTTGCACAAGTAAAATAAGTAAATTATATTTTTCTATACATTTAACAAATCAAAATATTTTTGCAGGTGCATGAAATTATTGCGAAGATACACTTTTGGAGATAAACCGGTTGAACTAGAGTTCCTTAGCGATCAAACCACAAATTTCCATAACGCTGTTAATGACACTGTGAATTACGAGGATCCAAATTTAAATATTTCTATACCAGTTTTTTCAATTCATGGTAATCACGATGATCCAAGTGGCTTTGGTTGTCTTAGTTCCTTAGATTTACTATCTACAATGGGTTTGGTTAATTATTTTGGTCGCTGGACGGACCTAAGCAAAATTGATCTTACGCCGATTTTATTAAAAAAAGGAGAAACTCGACTTGCGCTTTATGGCCTAAGTCACATACACGATGCACGTTTGGTTCGATTGTTTCAAGGTTTAAGTACAAATATAAATCAACCTAGTGATGAAGAGGGTGAATGGTTTAATTTATTTGTTTTGCATCAAAATCGCTATGACCGTGGACCAAAGAATTTTGTGCCAGAAGAAATTCTTCCTGATTTTTTTGATTTAATTATTTGGGGCCATGAACATGATTGTCGCTTACAACCTGAGCATAATGTAAAAAAAGATTTCTTCGTAAGTCAACCAGGCTCATCTGTTCCAACGTCATTAGCGGAGGGTGAAGCAAAGAAAAAACATGTGGGCATATTAACTGTATATAAAAAAAACTTTAAAATGAAACCAATAGCATTGGAATCGGTGCGTCCGTTCATTTTTGAATCGGTCAATCTTAATAAGTTAACTGAAGAACTTCTTCTGGATGAATGCGATGCGTCTAACAAGGTAAAAAATTTTGCTGAACAACGTGTTTTAGAAATGATTGAAAGAGCAAAAGAGATGTTGACTGGTCATCCTAAACAACCAACACTGCCGTTGTTAAGATTACGTCTAGAGTTTAGTGAGGAAGAGCAAATGTTCAATGCTATCCGCCTTGGCCAAAATTTCAATGAACAGGTGAGCATATGGTAATAAAAATATGAGAAATATTTTAAAGCTGTTTTATAGGTGGCAAATCCAGCAGACATAATAACATTCAAGAAAATGATGAAAAGAGTGAAAGGCGAAGCTGGCCAATGTGATAAGGAAGCAATGAAAAATGCATTTGAAGAGATGGTAAAAGTATGGTAATTTAAAATAAAGAAAAATGTTAAGAATATTACCCATCCAGGATATTGATGTTGGCACCCGCGTAGAAGACTTAGTGGATCGCTACTTTGAGGAAGTTAAAGATACAAAAACATTACGTTTGATCTCTTCCAAAATATTTTCGGAAATGTGTTTTCGCTTAGTAGAACGACGTGATGTAAACGCTGCGGAAAGTATTATTAAGTAAATACAATTTTGAAATCCTTAAATATGATATTAATCTAACTTTTATTATAATTTAGTTATTATAAAGAAAATGTGGTTGCACATTTAATGGATAAATTACCCACAGAAGAAAATATACAGGAAGAAATATCCAATTTCAGGGATAAAGTTGAACTTGATGATGTATTGAAAATGTTGGATAGTCGCAGTGCGAAAGCTAATATACCTGCAACTACAGCAAAGGGGGGAGCTAAATCTTCGAAGAATAATATGGATAAAGACTTTTTATTCAGTGAACAACACAAAGTTGACAGTGATTTCGATAGCACTACCAGCACGAGAGGACGAGGAAGAGGCAAACGAGTGGCACGCGGTGGTGGAACTCGCGGTAAAAACAGTATGCCACCATTAAATATCTCGGTTGGTGTAAACGATAGTTTTACGTCTGCTGCTGTACCCAGAACTCGTGAAAGTAGTCGTGGCGGACGTGGGTCACGTGGTGGTAGAACTCGCGCAAAAAACACCATGCAACCAGCGAGTGCCTCGGTTGGCCGTACTGTAAGTGGTGACTACTTAAAACCATTTTAGATATTTTAAAATAAATAATTTAACTTAAATATTTTAGCGTTCATCTGAAAGACAACAAAGTTTATTGGATGCGCTTAAATCTGCAAAAACTAGCAAACATGTGATGGTAATAGATGACTCCGACGTTGATTCCGATTAAATATAAATACTTAGCTGTAAGAAACTGGTTTATATAACTGTTGAGAAAATTTTTGAGTATTCCAGTCTCATGAATTTAATTTCATAGTTTTTATTTTTATTTAATAAAAATAACTTGCTACCTTAATTGTTTAGTTTTAATTTTTTTTAATTGTTATATAGTTTTTTCATTAAAACTTGTAAGTGAATTTCCTATTTATTCATCACAGCTTAAAATTTTGTATTTTTTTAAAATACAAGAATATAAATTGTTTATTATAATTAAGACTTAAATATTCTTTATATTTTAAAAAATAAAATTTTTTTTATACAATTAAAAGAATTTGAAATAAAGTTTGAATTGAGAATGCGCGCCAAAGTTTTTTGAACTGCAGCTGTTTTTTTGTTCACAGCCAGTTGAACGCATGAGTTTTTCACCACACTAAGGGGTATTGTTATGATTATAGTCACCGTCACTACATTGTAATATTTATGACAGGTGTATGGCCAGCCCATCATTTGGATAATTTATTATAGATTATTTTCATAAATTACGAAATTCGTTCTTCTGGCTGCCAAATATAGGAAAAATGAGTTTGATTCTAATATATTAATTAGATTATCAAAATCAGTCACCGTGACTTAATTGGCTATGAAAACGAAATTTCGTTTTTATTGAGATTTAAATGAAAACTCGCAGGTAATGGTACCTGTAAAAGTTCGTTCGTTCGCCAGCATT
Organism: Teleopsis dalmanni; assembly: GCF_002237135.1. Lineage (NCBI taxonomy): Eukaryota > Metazoa > Arthropoda > Insecta > Diptera > Diopsidae > Teleopsis > Teleopsis dalmanni. The sequence continues at coordinate 18,416,108 of NC_051847.1, read as the reverse complement.
TGTTTCAATGTAGATGCACCTTGATGATATATTATTATTCTTATTATTATTAATTGGAGTTACTGATGACATACGTCGAAGACATCTGTTGACGAAACTTTGAATTATTCCAGTAAGAAAGTCGTTTACACGCTAGATCTCAAATCCATAGAGCAATATGAGATCACGTTTAACTTTAATCGTCTTATTTTTGTGAAGAAGGTAGATTTCGCTGAATTCCATATTTGACGCAACTGCGAGTATGTGATCTTACTGAACTCGATGCGTAGATCATCAAGTTTGGCTTGCATGTCGAAGTGTTTCATTGAAATTAAGCAGATGTGGTGTGCATATATAAGCCAAGTCATCAAGTTGTTTAGTAAAGTTCAAATAAATGCGACTTTGTTTTCCATTAATAGAGTTTCGTTGAATATCGTCGATAAAGATGAGAAAGAGTATCGTCGAAGAGTATTTTTTTACCAAAAGTATCTTGCATATTTATGTTATAGCTAGGAGATTTTTTTAAAAAACTTTCCATTAAGTATATTTTAAAAAAAATTGTTAAATGAATAATAAAAATGCAACTCTGTGTTAAAATAGCGCATATGTTATTATCGTGGTGAAAACATATGTTAAAGAAAATTTGACAGGTGCCAAGAGAAAATTACTCAATTGTTCTCGAAGAGCGCTATTTGTTTACGTTTTTATAATTCAAAAATTAATGTGAGAGGAATTGCTGTCAACAGAAAATCGTTGTAAATAGGTAATTCACCGGGCGCTTATACTCTTTTAAACAAAATTTGGTATTTTTATCTTTAAGATTTTATGACGAATAGCAAAGGCCAAAGTACTCAACAATAGTATTTGTTTAGAACTTTATTAGAGAAACTTAAAAAAGTGAATTAATATGTTCCTGAAATATTTAGTTGTTTGAAAAACGAAGTTAATGCAAACAACTACGTGCATATCCACAATACTTCACAAATACTTGCACACCACAAAGTATCTGTGCATAAATTTTTTTGCCTTTAATGCTTAAGTGTATTCCATTTAATAGTTGACAAATTGCAACGCAATAGCTTCAAGTGGTTTCTGTTTCTTTATTTTAACAAAGTTCGAAATCTTTAGATATTGAATTATTTTTTATTATTAAATAAAACGTGAATTATTTATTATTTGTGAAACAACATATTTGTAAAGAATTATTGACACTTTTACTAGAAATAATGGACTGCGGAGTCTCAACTATACGATGTTTTCTTATTATTTTTAACGTACTATGCGCGGTGAGTCGGTTCATCGTCATTCACTTATGTGTCATCGTGTCACTTAACATCTTTTCCATATTAAATGTTGTTGAATTTCTATAGATCGGTGGAGGATTTATCGTGGCGTTCGGTACATTCGCTATTACTTACTTAGAGAGTGCCAATTCGACGTTCTATATAATTGCAATAACCATTGGATGCCTTGTGTTCTTGGTGAGCTTAATGGGATGCATTGGTGCAATGTGCAATATGCCTTGCTTCCTATTGAGCGTGAGTATTAAGAATTAGTCGGATTCAATTTGTTACGTAATAAATTACTTAATAATTAATTCTTTTTTATATTAAGAATGCGATTTTTCTGGGCATTTTAATCGGAGCTGAAGTTGCTGTTATGTATATCTATTCCTCATATGATTTTCAAATTTCATCTGATAACGTTCAGAAATTATGGATGAAAGAATTGAAGGAACCAGGTGCAATGTCTGCTTTGGAGCAACACGTAAATATATTGTGTATATAAATATCTAACATATTATTTTATACTTATACTTGTTTTACTACTTAGATCAAGTGCTGTGGTTTGCATAGCCCTCAAGACTATGTAGATCACAATATGACTATTCCCCAAAGTTGCTATGAAGATTACTATTCTATTAATCCACAAAAGCTCTTCATTAAGGGTTGCTGGGAAAGAATAGCTGAAGAATCATTGCATGTTGGAAGTGAGTTGAAGTCTACCTTCGGTATTGTTTGTAGCATTGAGGTAAGTTAACATAAGTATGCAAATATTTTATAAAAATTTTATGAAAATATATTTTTATATATAAAGTAGAAGATTGTTTCAAACTAAAGTAAACATAAAAGATATTTATAACTTAAAAAAATGGTTGTATTCACCATGTAGAGTAATAAGCTCAGTACCAGAGTAAAAGTGCAATGCAGCTTGAGCAAAGTGCCTGTTTCGTTTTTTTCGTTTTATTCTTCCACGGAAAGATAATTTAATAAGAATAAACAACAATGATCTCTAAACTCTAGTTTAGTAAAAAACGTGTAAAAAGTGCACACAGTGCAATTTTAATTAGTATTCATTGGTTTCAAGAACGACCGCGTTAATGTCCGTTAACGACAAAATGCAATTTAATACTCCCAAAAAGAACAACACAAGCAGAACCCTGCGGGCTACAACAACGTGCAATGCTAGCACTTTCGCGAAAAATATTTGTGACATAATTTTGTCATAATAAAACACAACATTTCTATGATCAAATTTGGTCATTTATTTTATTTCAACTACAGAGACATTTTATTATTGTTGTCCCTGTTGGAAAAAGGCTTAGAATATTCCCAAAGTAAGACATTCCTCTCGTAAAAGGTGACTAAAATTCATTAGGTCTGTACTGTTTTGGAGTATAACAGGTAGGAAGTGGGTTTTTATTTACGATATTCCACTAAAAGTGAAATTTGGTACTATGGTATCTAGGTGTTCACAACTTTGATTGTGTTGGACACTGGGTTGGTTAGAAGAGGGAGTGACGTGATGGCTGTACGGAGAGTGTTGATAGTAGAGGTTTAAATAGATCTCGTTTCTTAAGAATTAAGAAGTTATATTGAAATATATTACTTCAGTTGGTACTAGCGGCATAATATGTAATTGGGCGCCTAATTTTTATATGTTTATTGAGGGCACCGTGGTGTTGGTCTCTAACGGCAGATTTGAAACAACTAATCCATGTGTTCCTGTTGATATACAATTCCGCTATGATGTACTTGTTATTATTCAAACTCATAGCATAACCTTTCTTGTCGTGTACTTTCATCTCTTTTTGATTATAATACATTTTCGTACATTATTTCATGTGATCCAATTTATTTTGTTTCAAGAGATTTGCAGGTAGTTTGCATATAATATATAATACAATAATATATTACACATTTACACTTATAAGTTTTTAATTTTTGTCCTAACAAAAAGTTTTTTTTACAGTTAATCGCATCGATGTTTGCCTGCTTTTTGGCGATTAAAACTTCCCGAAGTTCTTATCAAAGGATTCCTTGAAGTGAACTCATGAACAAATTATCTACAAAAACGACATATATAATCAAGTGATAATTAAAGTATAATCTGTTAGTTTTTGCATATACGTATGTAGTAGATTAAAATATATATATATATAAAATATAATAAATTTATATAGTGATAAATGAAGTCGTTACAAAGATATTGACTCAAAGTCAGCTAACTTTTTACATATTTATACAAAATTGAGTATTAAATATAAAATAAAAAGCGTAATATTTCCATTTATAAAAAAAATAAATAATTTAATTTTATTTAAATCAGATTCACCTAATTCGATAGCAAATGAGTACGAGAAGTGACATGATTTAATCTTGGTTCCGGTAGTGCTTCTATTTCCTGTTCCATAAATCGAATTTCAGTGCGGTTTTTCAAGTATATCATTATACTCATAACAATTGCGTAAACAAAGACGATACCCTGTAAAATAAATTAGTAACAAGTAAAGCGGATCTTATACAACATAAAAACTCGCAACAGATCAGACGATCATATCATGTGAGTGTTTATAATAATCTCTACTTACTTCAACAATTATTAAAGTCACATTAAATAAATAATTCCGATGTGCCGCAGATTTGTAGAAAGCCTGCAAAGCTTCCAAACATCCACGCGTGTAGGGTTCTGTATTTTCCCTGGCGCTTGCATCATAATAGCAACTTTTCGGTGTTGCCATGCCCTTATATTTGTAATCATGGGAATTGTATAAAGCACAGCAGTGATACTATAAGTTATAAATAATCATTAAAAATAATCGCAGTACTATATATGATATTCACATTGCTTTCCAAAGTTTCCATATAATTTGGTTGACTTTCCACCATTTGCCAAGAGTTCTGTAAGTTTTCGAGTGAATTCTGAAAAAATGCAATAGGTCGATATGCACGCATTTGCAGGATTTGCATTATAAACAGCATTGACATAAAAAATGCATACTGAAAATTTGATTAGAGTAACTTTTGTTAAATATAATATTTTTTCTTAAAGCATTTAGATATTTACAATTAAGTTCACTCCAATTTGTTCGCACACTATGCCATAGCAACCAAAGAATGTGACCATCCCTAAAAGAGAACCTAGTATTATGGCCACAATGAAGTAGCTGTGTTCATCTGTGCTTGGCCTTGCATATTCCAAACCTGTAATTCCGACTGATATGATGCCTAATCCAAGTATCTGCAATTTGAAAATAATATGATATCCGGTATAGTAAGTGAGATGCTTATTTGATCAAATTCTTGAAAATAATATCATGGCTCTGTACTATCGCAAAACAGTCAAGAGTATAATCGCGAAAAGAGCTGATTCAAACAAACTACATAATTGATCGCGTTTAAATCTTAGGGTCGGGTTAAGCACACAGACCGGTATATGAGAAATTGTAGTGGATTTGAGAATGAGAGAGAGAGAGAGTAAATTTTGGTCAAAGGCATAGAAAGGCTCATTACGTTGGGCAAAATAGTATTGCTCAGTAGTAAATGTAGGAATTAGATGATGACTATCGCAAATATTCTTGTGATTGTTTGGGACCAAAACAAAATTGAGCACGCCTTAGCTAATATATTTCATACAGAATTCAAAATTATTTTTATGAAGAGATTTTTCGAACATTAATGAATTATAACAACAATAATTAATTTTATATTATTTTAATTAAATTTTTGTTGGACTATACAACTGTTTCGAGTATTGCCAAATATCCAACAGTACTGGTCTTGGAAATAATTTGTGTATTTAATTATTCGTAAACAATGTTTTGAGACTGCAAGTACCAGGAATCGAACTAGTGTTCTGCCAAAATTGAAGTTTAGAGTCAGCGCTTCTTAACCAACTGGTTCTAAGCCGTACTTGGCTTTTATGTTCACACATTTTTCTGGAGTTTTTTTAATTTTCTGTAAAAGTTTTATTAACAAATTCACTTGCTGTGTTTATATTAGACCGAAATAATAAACTAGCTGTAGAATAATTGAATTATTTAATTAAATTAATCTATTATTAAATTAATTTTTTATTTTTAATTGTTAAATTTCAATACTATTCTGTTTGTAGAGTCGTTCTTTACTGCATGATTTATATATTCTTTCTTATGTATAGAAGCTAATCTGGGCACGTAATACTGAGAAAGTCATACTGATGTTACTCCACGAGTCGCACGGGCGAGTCCAATATTTTGTGAATATAAGTTGTAATTTACTGTCACATTTTTCAGACGGAAATAACTACAACAGCAAAAATTCATTTTATATTATTTTAATTAATTGAATTTTAAATTTAAAAAAAAATGATTGCTTAATTTAAATGACTTTTGGAAAATTTCTTTGTTTTACACTTTGATTTTTCCATATTAAAAAATTTATTTTAATCATTTATACGATTAATTATAAAAAACCGATATCTCGCATACCAAACACAGAATATTGAACATAAATGATAAACACTTTATAGTTGATAGCCAAGCACCCATTCTGCACGAAAACTCAAATTTCTTTTGATCACTAAATAATAATAAATAATATTAGAAATATATTTTCATTAACAAATTTGCACGCTTTCTTTCTCATTCAACATTCAACTTGAAAATGTGATTATTTACACAATAAATTTGCGACTAAAGAAAGATTTTTTCTCGATGATACCAAAGCAGGTGTCAATAACCTCGAGTTAAGATAACTATGTTAAATTAAGAAATCCTAATCTCCGTCGCATATTTATAGCCTTTGACCTACCATAATAATAATTAATTAATTAAACATTTATTATGGTTTAAAATTTGATAAAATTTATATAATTGCACTAATAATAGACATTAATTTCTTATAACAATAGTAAGTTATAGTTAAAAACATTTATATATATTACACATACATAAATATAAATACATATTCATATATATAAATAAATACATTTATATATATAATTACAGGAGCTCTAATATCATCATTTTACAATGTTTGAATAGTAAAGATTATAAATAGTAAAGTATAAAAATTACAAAAAAAGAAAAAAAAATTTGGGTAAATAAATAGATTTTTAGTATGACAGATAGTTAAAATGTCTAAAAGGAAAATGAGTTATAAATAAGAAGCATATGATTTGGAATCAAACTGAAAATATCACAAGTAGATGTCGATGGTGTAGTTGTGGAGTTATGCTGTGAAATGTTACTAAAATACATATATATTGGTTTTAAATCGCAATCATAAGTTCGATTTGAGCACAATTCCTTCAGTATATGAAATACCCACACTCTTCAATCATAGACAAGTTTCTCACTTCGAACTTGATTGAAAGGTTTTACATTCTCCATGGCAAAGGTATGAATCCCCATTTCTGTGTGATGTCTTTGATGTTGCACTCAACGGCAACCACAATTTTTTCAGTTGTATGTGAGCGCACGGATTTGGCTGACTTGAGTGTAAGACAAAATTTAGTTTGACTGTGTGTCAATTGTTGTGTCTAAAAAAAATTAAACGATTAAAAATGAATTAGTTATTTAATTTTACAGCTTATGTTTCACTTACATCCATGTCATAGATCCAATGTTGCTTCGGTTCATCGAAACATTGTGTCAACTGCACATTGGAAGTGGTTGCATTGCGGCTTTTAAGTAATTTTATAATGCCATGCTTTTGTTCGCTGTATGTCAGACATACATTATCATTAGTCATAATTTGCCCTTTGGGCGTTACAACAAACATATCCATTGAACTTGGATGTGCTGTGCAATCACCGACAGTTACAGGCTGCATGGAAGTGCGTGGTGCATCACGTTTTGTAGCGCGTAAACATTTATCTCTTTCCAAATCCAGCAGTGACACTAGCTGATCACTATTTTTATGAATTTCGTTGAAAATACGTGGCCATTCACGTGAAATTAGTCTACCAGGCAAATTTTTCATATTAGCGGTATATGCCTGTGCACTCTCCGTTTCACCGTCCAACCATATTATTTTGCCGAAAAATCGATCTGGCGCTGGAAAGAAATGCTCGGGCCAAATATGTTCCAAATACCATGAAAATGGTTTGCAGTTCAGTTTTTCACGTAATGCTAAACGTTCGCTAACATCGATTTCATTGGGTGTGGACAACGTGAGGCCGGAAGTATACAAAAACACAAAATATTGCCAATCATCCATCCATACCATAGCTGCACGTGCGATATTTTTAGTTAAGACTTCAGTCATGCCACCAGGGAATGTGTACGGCGTGCTACTGCGAAATACATGTCCTACATGTGAGCAGGGGCTTATCTCCACCGTACCGCCACATTGCCAAATGCGAAATGACATCTCAACATTTTCGCCACCCCATATCTGTAAGCATAATTTAACTGTTGATGTATTGATTTTACAATAAATCTCACAATAAGACTAACCTTCATATCACGATCATAAGCACCAATATCGAAAAAGTATTTCTTATCTATGGCAAATAAACCGCCAGCCATAGCTGGTGTAGCTATATTTGTGGTGGGATCTTCACGCTTCACGCCTCTTCTTTCCGCGCCAAACCAACGAAAACTCATTTGCCAATTAAATGCACCCCAATGGTTTTCAAAAGTTTTCGTATAACTAAAATTATCATCGGATATAATGTCAATAACTGGACATACGACACTGCTGCGTGATTCCTTAATGCGTGTCAACATTGGTTCCAACCAACCGCGTGAACATTCACAGTGTGCATCCAAAAATGTAAGTACTTCTCCTCTAGCATGTTCAGCACCTAAGAGACGTGCTGGTACCAAACCACCACGTGTTGGAGTACGCAGCAAACGCGTACGCACCGCTAGAACTTTAATATAGTTCTCCAGTGGCTTCTTCAGATAAGCTGAAATCAATATAATTTTTTCAATTGGTCGTTATGGTTATATGGCTATATACGTACTTCTGTCACTGGCATCATCGATGAGTATAATTTCCTTGAGCAATTTTTTCGGTGTACGGTTAATGACGCTGGTTATAGTGCGTAGCAGCACTGACCAAGCTTCATTGTGGAACACAATAATTACAGATGTGGTGGGTAGAGCGGTGGAGTATTTTTTTTCACGGCATCTATTATTAAAAAGTATAATTATAATACAATTGCTTTAAAATAATATAAGAATGTGAGTATTATAGAGTCCAAAAATAGAGGTTATATGTTTGTAGAAGGAAAATTGGAAAAAAATAGGTTTAACCTACAGCTGTGATTCGTTAATTTTGTTTTTTTTTAAAAAGTTAAAGACTATTTTTGAATTTATAATATATTTATTTCTAAATGACCATTCCAAGAAGACTTACTGAAAGAATTTATAATATATATAGTAGGTACATTTTAAAAACTTTCCTCACAAAAAATACGAATCCGGGATACGCAAAATCCTTGCAACAGTTTGGTTAAAGTATTCCGTTGGATTAAAGAAAGAATGTAACAAAATAAACTGAAATAGCGTAGACTCTAAATAGTTGTTTTGACAGTTAATATAAAAAAGTACAAAACAGTACAGTGGAGGAAAATGATGGAGATTGGGGTTTAGGTAGGGTGAGGAAGGATAGAGCTTTTGATAAAAAGGAATGCGAATAAGCATGAGGTAGAAAAAATAGGTGAGGACCGTTGAACCTAGACGGATACAGGCGAAGGAATTGTGCTGCTCCAATACCTCGAAACTATGATAAGGTTCAAGTTTGTTTATGCATTGGAGTATAATAACAGTTGAACAAATTCATAAGGAGTGATCAGCAGTTGGTTCCACTTTGAAATAGGACATATTTATGTGCGAGAAGTAATTGGTTAGCATATAGCCATTTTCTTATCTCTATTCGGAAGAATGACCGTCGCTTAGACTTGTACTAAAAATTAGTACTTATTCTTAACGTTGATTAACCTGCAAACACTTACTTTCAGACTTGTTTGGATAGGCATAACTGTTGTAAGTTTTTAAATAAAGCGATTTAGGTTAGCATTCCAGTGCTTTGGTCTAATTTTATTGAACACATTAGTAATTAGCGGCTATTAATATTCTCAACTATTGTAACCAGCGAAAAGAGCTTCATTGTGTGTTGGGCGATGAATGCCCAACGCATATTAATTAGCATTAGCAATATTTTTTTTTTTTTTGCAACATGTTTGGTATTATTCGCTAACAAGTTTGTTGTTATAACGTGTGAAAAAGCAGAAGACTTAAGGTATGAGAGAGTTGGTGGGTACTTAAATAAAACCACCCTTTGCCGAGAGTTCTCGTCAGGGTTACTTTCTAAAAGCATCTGTCTAAATAAGCGTTTCACTGTGTGTGAAGTACATCGCAATTACAAGTAAATTGATATTATTAGCTTTGAAAGACCGCTGTTAAGAAACTCTCTCTGTTTAACAACTATACGAACTAATATATGTATCTGTATATATGTACACAGCCGTCCACGAGAAAAAAAAATTGCTTATGGGAAAGATGACGGATACAGTTAATTTTTCATTGTTCATAAAGATATAAATATTTGATTGATTTTGATTTATTTATATTTTTAAACGTTCTTTGTGTCTGTTAAGTAAGGAGCAGGCATTGGAAGCTGTTAAAGCTTTAAGTATGACATGCTAGAAAAGATGTTAAGAATCGTTGGTTTATTAAGATCACCAAGTGCAACTCATCATTACCAACTGAGATTATAGTAGCTATTTTCTTCGTTTTTGTGGTCATAAATAATGAGAATTTTTTATTTTGAAACAGTATTCAATTTTATTTGAGTTACCGCAAAAACTCGGTAGCAAATTTTGTCTGGATTGGCATATATACAAATAAATATAGTAATATTTAGGTCCGTAGCTAGAAATTTACTTCTCGGTGAACTTTCAGTTAATTTTCGGTATTAATAATGAATATATATATATATGTATAAATGGTCTTTGATTCATTGAGGGGCTGGAACGCTTTTTAGGTACGTGCCTGCCTGTAAACATCACTTATTAATAGTCATAATGTGTTAATAATCAATATACATTAGTATAAATATTGTCCTGCGATACATTGAGGGCTTGGAACCCTCTTTGGGTGCGTACTAATATACATCACTTTCCTATATAATAAATATAGGTTAAGACACTTTTATCTTATCTTATTATTAACAGTCATTCATATACGTTAATAATGAATACATATTAGTATAAATTTGGTCGTTTGACTCATTAAGGGGCTGGAACACTCTTTGGGCGCATGCCTGTGTACAGCACTTTCCTATATAATAAATATATATCAAGATTTTTATCTAAACCTATTATAAACAGTTATAATGCATTACTAATGAATACGTGCATTAGTATACATTTTATTTGTGGATTCATTGAGGGAAGAATTTCTTCCTGTTTCTGTATACATCGTTTTCCTACACGATAAATATTTCGGTGTTTTTTCTTTTTAAATATATATATAATATACGTATTATTTATTTTATTTTAATATTAATATTGTTTCCATTAAATTTTCAATACTTAAATTATATATTAAATAGTAGTGTATATGTACACATATATAATATATAACAATATTATATTGTGTATTGAGTGGCATATGGAGTAATTGCACACGAACACTTCAAGTTCAAGTTCAAGTTAATTTTAGTTATTGATTAGTGACGTATATCACCTGGTTTTCCTGGGCAGATTCTTTTGGGTATACATAAAATCACTGTTCGTTTTTTTTTATGGTTTTTTTTTACGATTTTAAAATTCAACTTCAAACACTTTGAAGCGTTTTTATTCACCTTCACATAATTTTTACTTTGTATTGTTGTATTGTTATTAGATTTAGAAACACCAAGCCCTTAAAATGCATATATTAAATTTTAATCACGATTTCTAATTTTATTTAATTTAATTTACGGTTTCCTCTTGACACGGAAATATTTGATTATAATTTTATTTAGTAGCTTGAATTAAGTAAATTCAAAACTACTCAAGCAGAAGTGTAATTATTTTACTTACAAAATAAAAAAATAATAATATAAATTGCAGTTTAGAATTAATTATCCACATAGTTCTAAGACTTATTGGTTAATCCAAGCCAACTTTTAATCACTCCACTCATCTAACAATTTAATCCATAGTTTAATCTCAGTTTTAATTACAAAGAAGATACCGCGCGGCAATGGCAATCTTCGAAATTTAACTAAAGCGCATATTAGGTAGGTAACTACTACTATTTAATAATTAAACCAAACAAAAAAAAAAAAGAAAAAAATATAAAAAAATATATAAACAAGAAAAAGCAAAAACAATGCAATTAATTGTGTTGTGAAGTATCGGTTTGAAGTGTTAGTCGAGGAGTTGAATTGTTGAATTTGTTAAATAATAAAAATTAATTGTTAAGCATAAAATGTCATTAAAATCATAATAAAAGCTTTGTACTCTTAATGGTTAATTAATTTTTAGGCGACGCTCAAGGCTATCGGAAACAGTTACTCACTCTTTGATTCTGTAATCTCGTAGAGTGCGGTTAAGTGGTATACGGTCGCTGGCCAAGAGATTGAAGCTGTTCAGCCTAAAGAAGCGCTGCATGCGAAAGCCATCGCGAGGCGGTATGAAAACTGGTCGTCCCTCAGCACCTTCGCCTTGTATGGGGTTAAAACTGTTTATATTGTATTCATCTGCAAAACGAATTGCCACAATATTTTAAAAGATAACAACAATAACAAGCAAAAAAAATTAACAAAAATAATAAATAGAAAAAATTATTTTTTTTTTTTGCATTTGCACTTAAATTGATTGTATTACCTGCTGTCATATTTCCAAATATATCACCTTTTCCAATATAATGGGCGATGACATTTTTTCTGGTGAAGACTGAGCGACGTCTTGGTGCAGGTTTCGGTTGGCTAATAATACATAAAATTAAAAGAAATTCTAATAAGAAAATAACATATTTAAGTGGAATATTGAAACGCATTATGTTCAAGTGGATGCGGTCAACTGTGATGGACAGTCGTAACACCCCTCAAGACAAAACAGACAAATAAAAACTCTTAACGTCAGAGGTAACAACTGCAACGAACGATGGTAACAGCGCTATTAATCGCTGTTGCAATAATAAATATTAGAAATGCATAACGAACGAAACCGCCTACGCTCTCAGCTGCTTGGTTGCAACATAAAAAGCAACAAAAGCAACAAAAACAACAATACTACCACCACCACTACCAACAACAATACCAACAACAACATAATGCCAATAACCAAATTTTCTATATAAACTTACTTGTGCTCTTGGTCATAGTTTTGTATGCTGGAGACGTATAAGTTGATGCTGAGTGCGAACATAAAGAACGCAAAAAACAACAAAAACAAATAGAGTAGCCATAGTTTCTTTAATTGTTGAAATGGTAAACCCATTTTTGTTGTTGGTCTTCAGCAGTAAAATATGTAAATGCAAGAATTTTAGCTGACGTCTTTGGACGGACAGTTTGGCGTGTAATATGAATATTTGTTCAAATGGCTAGAAATTATTGTATAGAAATTTGCAAAATACACTTTGCAATTTGTTTACTTCATTGTAATTGTTATTTTTTTTCGTTTTTGTTATTGTTACTGTTACTGTTAAATAGACATTAATTATACCGCACAAAACAAAAATTGCAAAACACACCTGCGCGAACATAAACAATACTAAACAGTTGGTGAAGACTACACGTATTGACATTTGCCATAAAATTACTAGGGCAACGCTCTCTTTGTAAATAAACCAACTGGGTTGCCGTGTGCTATAAACGTACTAAACTGTAATAATTCTGAGTGGCTTGTGTAATTTCAATACTTTTGCTACACATGATATACACGAAAATTATTTTTATGCATACATATAAGCAAATCATGAGTTAAATAGTGTAATACACTTAAATGTAATTAGTTTCATATAAAGTTTGAATTAATTGATATAAAGCGAAAATGAAATAAAAATATTATTAATTATATTTACAAATAGTAGCAACAAAAATTTTATATTATACTTTTAGGGTTAGGTTATTCTTTATGAAAGTGTATTTTCACGCTAATTTCAGGCTAAAATTTTTTTATTTTATAAAAATTAAACTGTTGATCAGTTTTTTGGTGATGACCACAGACCAATGATTTCTTTTTCCAATTTTTATTTTTTAACAACAAATAAAAATGATGTCAACCAATTAGCCTGAAAAAACATTTTTATTGAAATCGTTTGGTCACAAAATAATTAATATTTAAGTTATTCTTTATGACATATACGGAAATCATTTTTTTTTATTTAACAATATGTCTTTATTGAAACGCCTAACAATCTTAAAGACTAATAATATTACATTACAAATTATTTTATATAAACATATTATAATAATATATATAATGATTTGTAAATTATTTCAGAGGTCTCTGAATAAATAGTCAAGGCTTATTTACCAGATACCACTGAGAATAGGTTGAATTAATTAGGGTGTTCTTTAGGTTAGCAGAATGGCGGATTTATCATTCCGTTTCAGTCTAGAGGAATTTGTCAAATATGACAAATTCAAGCAAGAGGTCTAGCCAGCGGATTTACCTGGTTTTCATTTTTATGCATACATATAAACAAATTTTAAATAATATACATAATTGTAAATATGTAAATATTTCACTAAGTGCGTTCATATAACCGTATACGTAAACGCATAAAATTATACAATTGATTAATTGTATATATAAAAAGTAGCATAGTTATAAGATCACCAATGTGTTCCGAGTTATTTAAGACCTAGTATTGTCATGACAGAGCACATTTTGTTTTCACTTGTCATCTGTTGGCAAGTTCTGATCGCTTTTATTTGTTTATTTCTTTTAAGTTACAGTAGACTGAATCAGCTCGTAATAGACAATTTTCTTCCAATCTCACTAAACACTCAACATAGCCTTGCTTGTCGCCAATCTAGGCATGGAAGTCGTTTGTCACCGGGCTTTGACCACGACCACGATTGAACATACTTACATTTAATCCATTTTTCATTGTCCATAAATGATTCCAAACTGTAATGTGATTGATGTTTAGTGATTCCTTTAGCTTCTGACAGCATGCGTGTTGGGCTTGCTTCTGCAGTTCTAAAATATCATCGACATTTTTACTGGGTGGCCGATTAAAGTGAGCTCCATTTTGGAGTGTCTAAGCACTTGTAAGTAATCTCCTTTATAGTTGACTATCTGAAAATAGCTTATATACCAAATGAACCAAATTGTTTTATATGACATTATCTTAATTGAAATAAAAAATTTTTTTGTAATTGTTAAAAGCTATCACTCCGTCAACAACCATATCTATTTGTTAAAAATTTTATTTCCTCAAAGCATTTTTAATGTTTTTGCTATTTATAATAAACACTTTACTTTTTGATCTGTTATCAGATCAAGTTCATTAATATTTATATATTTAACTTAGCAAACATATTTTGTACATTTTGTTATATATATGCTTCCAAATAAATGTCCATATATCTCTAAAACTGTTTAGTATCCTTAAAATTAGCGGTAAAGTTGCCTTCTTTTATTGTTTTTGAAGCTGATTGCCAACATACCAGAGAAGATAATTGTTATACCCTACAAAGAAAATTGTTCATTATTATTATTATATATATACATACATAATATTAAAATATTTTACCACCAATCCTACTAAAATCCAGTCACTAATAGTTTCTATTTCCGAACTATTTGCATAGGCTTCGCTAACAACTTGTATGCATCCAGTAGAATAGAGTAAAGTTGGAGTGGTTGAGTTTCCTCCAATATAACAGGCGGGAGGTAGTGGTAAGCCACTTTGTATATAATCATTGGGACCATTTTTGCCACAACAATTGTACTAGTAAATAAAATGATTAAATATATATTAAATGTATAAAGATTTTTTCTTTTAAATTGTAGTTATAGAAGTTTTATGAACCAAGTAATTATAAAGAAAGTGGAACCATTTTTACATCAATAAAATTTTAAATATATGTTAATTTCAAAATTTTTTCCTATTCTTGATAATATAGAAAACCTCACCGTAATTTTAAA
>NC_051847.1:18384950-18400666 GCF_002237135.1 Teleopsis dalmanni | reverse complement strand
AATATTTTTAAAACTTTTATAATAATTAGTTTAAGCGGAAGAAAATTGCTGAGCTATTTAAAATAAATTATAATAAATGGCCAATTAAAAAATTTGAATTCCAAATGTAAGGGAGATATTTTTATTTTATTTTATATTTAAAATCGTTAGTATATATCTTGTACTAATACTTATAATTAATTCATGACTACATATAGTAAAAATAAAATAACAATTTTAAGTGTCAAAAGGTCAATAAAATCTTCAAAGCTGAAAGAAATTTGATTTTCTTTGCATATAACACCATTTTATGAACTAATAAATCGAGTTAATTTTATACTAAGCATATTTAATATATCTAGGTTGTAGTGTTTCTAGATCTCCTCTAAAAAATTCAAATACCTAATAATTAATTTGCTAACTAGTATATATTACTAGTATATATCTCAAAGGCTTTAAAAAAGGTTAGATTTATTATTTATAAACTTATTAATAATTTTTTTTTGCATTAATTATTATGCATTAATTCTACTAATTTTAATTTAACGTGTAGTTAGTGTCATACATTGTTATATAAATAAATTTTTTTAATTAACGTGAGTTCACATTTCATGGGATGCAGTGCTCGCAGACATATTATCTGGCAGCTTTTATTGGCTATATGTGTTAGATTATCAAATAAAAATTGACGGCTTGAGTCACTTATTATTTAATTGCAAATGAAATGGAAATTATACCATTTTAACTTAATCATTTTAATAAACAATAATGCTAAATTTACTATAATGACTTTGGATAGAATTCATGACAATAGGTTTCTTTTCATGAGTGTATATTAACTAAAGTAATTAGAAAAATTATAGTTTGTTTTATTAGTTTTGCATATGTAAATGTATATTTTACATATATAAATTTTTTTATATACAAAACTCTAAAATTAAACATCTATAATTAAAATATATTATATTTGAATTAAACCATTTACTATTTGTTAGATAACTTGTACATATATATCTAACCAAGTACTTTAAAGATAATAATACATTTTTTTCTCCGGCCTGTTTTTTTACTTACATTTTAATTTTAGATACATATTGACATCTCCATATTATCTGGAATGTGCAAATCTATTTAATGACTTATTCTTTCATATGAAATAATTTTGGTTTTAGTAATCAAAACTGACATTTAGAAAAATTTCACTCACATATACATATATATATCAATTAATATGCAATCATAAACTTACCTGCTTCAAGCTTTAAATAAATTAAAATATTCACATATTCATAATCCTCATTACGCCTGATGTTCGATCTTGACGCCCTTCAACAACAATTCCATTGCAAGAGGATATTACCCAAGAATATATGCATCGGCGATGAATTCTTGTACAACTGTTTCAGATCTCCCGTTTCTATCAATGCCGTTTGCTAATGCTAATATTTGACGTGACTAGAGTCTCGGATTGATTTCTCCTACGGCAGATTGAAGACGAAGAAAGACAGATTATTCGCTAGACAAAATTATTAGAAATGCCGGAGCTTGTGGTTTTGCAATTGATACGATGATAGTTCAATACTTTTTTGTGGAAACACATTAGAACATTTGGAACAATTCCAAAGACAATTGAAATTGCACTCCTTTAATAGTATTTGGATAAGAATTAAATTTGTATTACTGTTTTTGATTATAATCATAATTTTTTATATTATTTGTGATTATTTGGAAAACAAATATTTCTCTACATAAACTAATCTTCTTTACTGATTCATATAGACTGTTAACTATTGGTATAGTTTGCATATTTTATGTTATTAATAAGCGTACCATTCACTTGTACTTCTTGATCCACGTTGGTATCGAATCTTGTTAGATCTTCTCAGAGCGTCAGAATTCACCTCTATCTTACTCCTTGAAAAACAGATGATCTATCGATGATGTTAGCATTGATGTTTATAGGAACGTTTTGTTGCAGTTTGTTAGTTGTTGATTTATTCATTCTGATTTATCATTTTAAAATAATTTAACTAAATTAATTTTTTAATTCAGCTTGTTTTACTCGTTAATCTTGTTTTTAAATTTTTTTTCTATAAATTAAAAATAAATAAAAAAAACACAATAACTAAGTTTCAAGATTTGAAGATATTAACACAAACAAAAAAGCCAATTTCTGTTATAAACAAATATTTGAGGCATTATTTCATTAATTAAAAATGCACAAAACTAAAATATCTTAATATTAAAATTTGCAAAATTTTTAATACTTTTTGTTGAAATAAATTTCTTATAATCAACTTTAACACTTAGAAAAAAAAAATAACTTGAAGTTGAGAGCAATGTGTTCAATGTTTTTCCTTTGCTGAAAGAGCCTAAAAATGGGGTGCCCCGAATGGATACTGCCGCAGTGATATTAAAAGAAAATTTATTATTCAAAAATTTTAAAATATTAATTTCAAATCGCAATGTTTGAAAAATTGACTCATCTGCCCGTTTCGAGTAAACAGAATTTTATCTCAATAACATTTTATATAAAATCAGTTCCAAAAATTATGATTTATTATCCTCACTACAAAGAAAAATAATAATAATTAAAAAAATATTTTATTAATATAAAAAAAAATATATATGTATACAATTAATCTTTTCTTTAATATAAAATTCTATGATTAATCTATCAATAGGTAATATTCCGCAAATGATATATAAAATATTCTGTTCAGAGACAGAAGTAACTGCATGAATGGATCATACATCTATATAAATTGATGGGCTATCATTTTCTGATTCAAATATATCTTTTACGTCTACCAGGTCTATTTGTGCTATTTAGAAAACATATTGGTGTGAAAATTGTACGGTTACTTAGCGCGTTCAGGTATTTTTTGTTAAGCTCGTTGTTCTCACCTTTAATATATAGTTCTTTTAAGTCGTTAAATACTGATTTATTGGAAATAAATCAAAGAGTGTTAAGAATATTTTTAAACTTAAGTTTATGTAAGATTTTTATATAAAAGTTGTGAGACGTTTCGCATAGCTGTAACCCAAATGTCCAGATAAGTTATAAAATAGCTTTATAAAGTTTTCTGAGTTTGTTTTGCAGACTGAGCTAAGAGTTGTGATCAAGAGGCTAATACATTTTGAAAAGTCTACTTCTTTTGATGTATGATGTATACAAGTTAAATGACTAATTATATGATCATTTTATAGAACTTTCTTTTGGGTCTGATAATTTGTTTGGAGGAATCGCAGTACAACCTTTTCTACTCTAAGTAAATGTAATGTCACGGATTTTATTAGATTTCGTTTAAGTTTCTATATATCCGGCCCTAAATTCATTTGATGTATATTTCCTGAATAATTGGAATTTACTTGATGCAATTTTGGCAATATTATAATCAAATGTAGTAATAAAACCGCTATCAATGACTGGTATAGACAATCTTTATAGACTTATGGATTTGTTAATATTGTCATTTTAGCGGCTGTGCTTCAATACTTTAAGCGGAATTTTTCGTCATCCTAATAGCCATAATCTCGCTGTTAAAATGGAAAAAGAATTCAATATTTTTACAATCAGGTAACTATTAAAGCTATTTCAGTGGTCTGGACTATAAGATGACATAGAGCAAGCCAAACGCTCAAGTAGTTTCAGGGTTTACCATGCTGAAATTCCTGTTGATTGCATTTGCTGGTGATCGAAGAAAAGACACCAGATTATCTGTTATGCCATTGTTTAATTTATCAGATTTAGGCTAAAGCTTATAGGCAATCAATTTCTTTAATAATATATTGTTATATTTAATAGTCAAATTATTTGAATCATTGTACAGTGAGTTTGGAATCAAAAATGTTATTCAAGCTAATTAAGGAGAATTCGATCCAATTTTTACTTTACTTACTGTTGGTCTGATTATAACTCGAAATAAATTTCAGAGTATTTACAAAATTTATTTTTATTTAAAGAAGTCGGAAAAAGAAGTTAAACAAACTTCGATGTGTTAGAGATAAAAAAGATGGTTTATGTTCAAATTATTTTATTGTCCTCACATAAGCCATTATAAATTAAAAATATGTATTAAAACAATCTCTCTTTTCAGCTCCTTGCCTTGGTGCTTATATCATTTGGCATTTATATACTATGTTCCTACGATACAAATGAGATTGGTTCCATGACAGCCTATGCTTACATAGGCATTGGTGTGGCAACATTGGTCATATTTTTATTGGGCTGTCTTGGTGCTATAAGGGAAAATGTTTGCTGTACTGTGACGGTAAGTAACTCATTCAAAATTAACAGAAATTAAACATTTGTAATTACTTTTTATAATTTTACTTGCAGTTTTTGGTATTCCTATATGTGATAATATTAGCACAAGCAGCAGTAGCTTTTCTTTTGATAAGAGGCGAAAATTCTGTTGCATCAAACTTGGCGAATTCTTTGGACACAGCTTGGGAAGAAGAGTTGAAGAGTCCAGGTGCTATGTCACTATATGAAAACTGGGTAAGTTTACTTAATAAAATAAATCACATCAAACATTATTCTATATATTATTATTAATAGTTCGATTGCTGTGGTCGTGCCAGTCCTCAGGATTACATTGTCAATGAACGCTTGCCACCGGCCACTTGCTTCAAAAATAACGACAACACAAAGACTGAGAATTTAATCACGAATGGTTGCCGTATAGAATTCGAGAACTACTGGATCGATCTGCTGCATATATTCAATATATTAGCCTGGATTATGATTGCCTTGGAGGTAAATATAAAATTTTAAATTTATTCCAATTTGACTATAAGTAATTATTACTCTTATTTTCTTGCAGTTCATAAGCAGCATTATAGCCTGTTGTCTCTGCAACAGCATACGAAATGATAATAGGCGTGCCTACTTTTAATCTTTTTTCTACAAATAAATTATTTTAAGAAAACTATTTATGTTATAAACTAATTTAATACATTGTAGTTTTTATTATACTTTCCTTTAAGATTTTAACCAAAAATTGGTATAAATGTGTTGTGCGAACAAGTCAAATGTTAAAATAAAGCTAATATTGAAATATTTTATTAAATTTAAATCAAATTAAATTTGTTATTAACTTCTAAAGTAAAATTAAATTGAGATTAATTCAATTACTATATATAAATATATATATGTATATGCATCTGTTAAAATTTTTTTAAAATTTAACTTAATATTAATTATGCATAAATTAATATTATTGAACAAAATATGATTCTTTGCATTTTTAGACATAAATTGTTAGTTTTTATTTAAATTTAGTTCAAAGCTTATTTGAGGAAAAATTTTAATATAAATTTTATATGATTCGGAATTTAAAAATATATTTATTTCTATACTTTTATATATATTAATGTTTTTTTTTGGTTTTTTATTGGCAGCTCATATAGATTATAGCAACGAATCAAAAATGAAAATACGAATACAATAAATAATGTGAAAATTGCTATTAAAGTATTTAATATTAAATATATATAAAAACGTATATTTTTTTGTTTTAAAGATATATGTATTTGATATCTATAAATAAATATTTATTCATAATTTAAAAATAATTAATATAAAATTTTAAATGTAGCAACACAAATAGAATTGTTTATGTTTATAAACTCAAACTTGTTAAAAAGGTAGCTTCATATTTATATTTGTTTAACACATGTGCTAGTATTTATATTTTTAATAAAGCTTTATTAGTAAAACAAAGTCTGTTAATTATTAAAAGAATACTTCATATTAAGTTTATTACCATTAATTAACAAATAATTGAATGTAGACAAAAGAAGAGTAATATATGTTGAATGATATATTATCGTATGAATTAAATATTTACTAAAAGGGATATATATATATGTTAGAAGCTGATAAGCAAATAAAGTAAATATTATAGAGTAGAATTAATGTTAAATGTTCTTAATATTAAGTTTGCAATCTTAGAGACAGAGTAACCTTAACCACAGCTTTCACTAAATATTGAAAAACAGTTGTTAGGTAGAACTTTTAGTAGAAAGATACCAGCTATTAATGCGGAGTATATAAAATCAACTGTGGCTCCTGCAACAAAATATACATCGGACAAACAAAAAGACCCTTATCAGTAAGGCTTGAAGAACACCTAAAGGAAGTAGGAGAAGCACCGAAAAAAATAAACTCTCAGATCAGCTATTAAGATCGACTCTAGGTCCTAAACAAAATTAAATTTAAACTTAAATTAATGTACATATTAGCTAATATTTTTGCCACAAATTAGTTGAGAGAGTTTACCAAATGGTTATAGGGACAGGTGTCAAATTCTTTAGGGCATCACAATGGACTCCATGGTCTAAGTGAGTCTTCGGACGTCCCCAGTAACCTAAGCTAACTTAGTAGGTGGTACTTAGTAGGTGGCAGGTGCTTAAACCTGTATTCGCTTTGTATATGTTTTGCAATATATAGTATAATATGACTAAAATTTGGTACATTAATAGTGATTTTTAAACTAGTTGACTTAGTCTTTTCTGAAGTATCTATAAATTGACACGTGTTACACTTCTAATTGAACAAAAAACAAAATTCAAATTCTTTTTCCGTCACCATCATTTTATAAGATTTGAATATTGTTTATATAAATAAATATATTGGAAATTAAATGTTTTATTAAAATCTGATAAGTTTGAATTTTATAATTTGTACATATGAGTTAATTAAAAATAGCTAAACATTAATATATATATAATATATGTAATATACAAAGAAGCCAACATCAGAAGTGATAAAATTCATATTTCTATCGAAAAGTGGATTCTTTAATCCACTTTTGCATTGTAATAAAGTTTTTAATATGCTTTCGATTGAGATCTCATATATTAAAATTATTTTTCTCATCTACTGAAAACGATCTTTGTCCCATTGATGTCAGGCTATAGTTTGATCCAGGTTAGTTCCCATAGGTAAGCATCCACACCTATAGGTTGGGTACCATATTATACCATATTTTTTTGTGCATGCCTATAATGATGTTGTCAATTATAATGCAAATATTACTATTTTATACTATTACATACTATTACAGTAAATACCATACTTAAATTCTCAATGAATATTTATATTTTGGGGTCACTTTGCCCCACCGTGAAATTGCCACAGTTCAAAGTTAGAGATAGTTTTCAGCTATATATGTTTATATCCTGCGCAGATGGGAATCTTTTTTTTAGTAGATGTGTATCCTTATTTAGAATAGTATCCTTATTTACTAAAAATAATTTTTTATTTTTCCCTTTATTCTCTTAATTCTAGTGTCGGAAGTTGTCTTCGAAGACCTTGATATGCAACAGACCAAAATTGATTGCGGTCCTCGAAATAAATCGGTAGATACAGCATATGCTATCTGCCTGTTTTTCATCTTAAGTAGGTACAATCTTAAACAACAAAGCCACAAATAGCTAACGTGCATTTGGAATATCAGAAAGTGTGATTCAGAAATAACATCGCTAGAACTACGTCTGTAGTAATATATATCAATAAAGCTTAGTAGTTTATCACTAAGAGATAATCACCCTGTAGATATTTCGATGGTCTATAGATCTCAAATTTAGTCAACTAGTTATGAAAGATAACGAGTGCATTTGTGAATCATATTGGTATGTATAGCGCTACCGAAATTCTAACATTGATATATTCAATGAAAGTGTCAAGTCAATATTGTTGTATGGATCTTAACAAAAAAACTATTATTATTACTTGATAATACTATTTGCCACAAATCACTTTTAAGACAAACAACTCGCTGAGTACTGGCTTAATAAACTCACCATATCAAAAGCGAAAATTTTGTAAGCCTTTTATGTCTCTAACTAAAACCTTTTGAGTTTATGGATTCCATACAAACGAGGAATGTCACATTAGCCGTTCCAAATGTGATGAATAATCAAAACTTCACAAAAGCTTATTTAGAGTACTCCAAAGAATAATGTTATCGAATATTTACTGCGAATAAGCGATCTACTGTATAAATTCAAAGGACTACTGTTATAATTATAGATGACAAAACACCTATTGAAACAATAAATTTCTTTCCAAGAGCAGCTCTCTCTTAATATTCTAAAAAGAAGCAGCTAAAATTACTCTTTAAATACATAAATATTAAATTGAGACCAATCAATCAAAGTTAGTTTGGGTTACTTTCACGCATAATAGAAAAATTTGCCTTTCTGGTGAATTTTAAATCCAAACTTACAATTTATTAATCGACAATGAAGTGTTACTGTATTCAGTTCCCATGTAACTGATCTGTATGTAGGACGTACTTTTGTTGAACAATGTCGAATATAGAAATTTTGCAAAGATTTCAAGCAAAAATATTAGAAATAATTACAAATTGGATTAAATATGTCACAGATCATCAAATTTATTGTGACTTTAGGTTTCTTATATTGTCTCAAGATATTAAATAGTACTCTGAACCACGAATGTTCGAATGTTTTAAAAGCAACTTAACCCACTTATATTGACAGCTGACAGCTCACTCAAATATCTCTCGGTTTAAAGAAAGTATATAACAGATCTTCTATGTTGATAATAGACAACTGGGAAATGATTGCTTCAATAGATTCTCTCGCAAAATTTTATTTAAAATCTTAATACTATTTTTTATTTTAAATTGTAAATCGTAAAAGTAAAACTAACAAATTTCATAAAAAAAAAAATTTACGCATATTAAATAGAACTAAACATATGAGTTTGTTGGAATTTAGTAGACAATTTAAATAGGCGCACGGTGGCGTATACGTGACAATATTTCACATGGTTTTGGTCCCCTCAAATCCGAACGAATTTTTTGCTTCAAATAAACATAACCGAAAGATAAACAGATAAACACAAAAACGTTAACATAAAATTATAAATATTTATTAAAAAATTTATTTATTGACAAATATTGTATTTTAAATAAATTTTTATATTTAAAGGAAGTCTAACACATACATATGTATGTTATATGAAAATAAGTTTGCTTCTTTACACTGGCATCGTTTTCTTCTTAATTCACTTATTTCGCGCCACTGTTTCATTTTTCATTAATTTCTTAACTGATTACAGACTAAGTGGGAACGTTTTGAAAACGAAACAGAAAAGCACTAAAAACAACAGAAATGAAGACAAACTTTTTGAATTTTAGTTGAGCATTTAACAGCGATGATTACGGTTTAGCGAAAAGCGGCAACGCGTTTTATTTTACAAAATTTATAGTTTGAAAATTGTACAAAACTTTCGATTTTGTGTTTTTCTAAAAATTTGTTGTGTAGCGCACAAATATTTTTTTTATTTTTAGTTTAAAAAAAAAAATACTAAATTCGTGCGAAATATACAGAAATAGAAAAGTTATTTTTATTTTTACAAAAGTGAAAGAACTAAAAGTGCAACTGGAAGTAATTTCATTTTTCTGCAAAATTATTTTAATTGAAATTTATTTCAATATTTATTTATTCATTAATTTATTTAATTATTAATTTAATTGAAAATAATAAATAATTGAAAATAGTATAAATTTACGAAAATGGCTTGTTCGACGCAAACACTTAAGGTTTTTGCATTATTTTGGGATGCAGTTTTTGCGGTAAGTGAAGTGGCCACGAAATAAAATTGTTATTTATGACATTTCCTATGTTAACTAATCAAAATTTTGCAATAATAATTGTTTTATTTATGTTTGCGGAGAACTTGTAATTGAGTGTGTATGTAAATGTTCGTGTTTATCTCAACCTTTCCTATCAATAACCTGACAAATTACATCAGCACCTCAGACAATGGAAATAAGCTTATTAAGTTAAATTAATTCCTTCACAAACAATTGAATAATTTTAGAACTCAAAACTAAAAAACTTGTAAAGTGGACTTTTCAATATAAAAAATAAAATAGTTTTTACGCTACTTCTATAATAATAGGTTATATTAGTTGTTGTTGTCACTTGTTGATGCATAATTGTTGAAGTCTTGTCCTATTAATCTAAAATTAATACTTATTAGTTTTAAAAGACCTCACTAATTAGTTCGTCATGCTTTATATATTAATACATATTTTATAAAAATAATATAAATTAAGTAGAATTTAAAGTTAAGTAAAGATAGCCTAAAAATAATTGTTTGTAATTCTGTAAAAAAATACAAACAATATAACATATGAGTTAAGTTGAGCAATTACTGTTTGATCTAGTAAAGTGACTTAGTAATTAAAATAAATTAAATTTTGTATATATTTTGCGTTAGTGGAGTGAAAAGATTTACGTTGTATGTAATTAATATGAATTAGATTTTGTTCATATGCTGTGTGACATTTTAAAAAATCATTTTACATTATTTAAAGACTAAGTGGCGATAAAAATTTTAAAATTTTTTTTGCACTAAACCAGGGGTGACCAGACCAGATACGATCGCGGGCCAATACAAATTGGAGGATCATAGCTGTTTTCGACAAAAAATATGGTTATAATGTTAAACTAAATTTTATTAATTTATCAAATTAAATTCATTTATTTGGTATACCATAAAAATAAAATAATGTAGTTTTAGCACTACACCAAAAGAAAATTTTTAATTGTAGTAGATTAAAAACATATTGCGGACCGCATGTAGCCTGCGGGCCGTGCTTTGGACAGCCCTGCACTAAACGATGATTATTAAAAAATTATTTTAAGATTTTAAATGTAATTTAGGCTCCATTTTGTTAAAATTTTTAACTTTTAGTTTCGTATTTGCAAACACTCATTATTACAATTATTTAAACGACATTTAAATGATTGACTGTATTTTTTTTATGCTCATTTTTAAGAAATTAAGACTAAATGGGTAGATTTTTATCCAAAAATATAATTAAATATTTCTCTTCATAAAGGTAATGCTTTCTTCTGAATCATTTTTAGATTCCTACTGTCATAGAATCGACAATATTTTGTATTTATAAAACTAATAAATGTTAAATAAACTTTTTCACAGAGAATTATATATCACAGAGAATATTGTATATTTTATTATTTTATTCTACTGCAATATGCAGTATATTACAGCAGCATTAGAATAAATATATAATTTTTATTTTTATAAACACTATCATTATCATTTAACATTACAGCTTGACATAAACTTAGAAAAACATATGTGTTAGTACTATTCTTATATTCTTTTTAATACCTATTAGACTATAAGTAAGATGGATTGGAACTAAAATTTTACAACATAATACTTTGTTTTATTAATATTAACATTAATTGAATCCGAAAAGCAAACTGAACATAAAACAATATTCATATTTGTGCCCGCTTTATAAGTATATTTTAATTTGAAAAAAAATTTTATTTTAATTTAATTCATTTAATATAATTTATTTTACAACTCTTCTATACTGAAATGTGAAGAGAGAGAAACTGCATACTATGTGCTTGGGGAGTGCCCGCCACTGATGCACAAGCGGAAGAAACACCTAGGAGGACATTTCATGGATCATAAAGATTCAAGACTAGGAAAGATAGGCTCTATACTGTCTCTTATTAAAGAAATCGAACTTGAAGAAACACTCTTACCCGAGTAAGGGGCACAATAGATCTTTTAGGTCGCAGTGCACAATCCTTTTTTTTAATAATCCTGATATGAATAAAATATATTAAAATTATGTGTCTTATATTATTTCGAAGATAACTCTATTAACATAAGACAGTACACTAGCGAAAGAAGTAGAGTTTAAAGAGTTGTGTACTAGAATATACAATATAGTTACTTATAGTTAAAAACAATTTATTTAATATGTAATTTAAAAATCTTTTTATTAGCTTTAACAATACTTAGTTGATCTTAAAATATTTGATATAGTAATATTATATATGTGTCTATTACAATTTAGTTAAATGTAGAGTATAAATAACACTGAACTGACCAATACATTTCAAATTGAGGTTTTAAAAAAAGTATTTAACTCTAACCACCTTGACTTGTCAATAAAGCAAATAAAATAAAATAAAAAATAAAAAATGCTAAATACTTAATTCTAATGTCAATGAGTGTTTTGGGTGCGCTAGGGTCATTATTTACAAATGCCCAACGATGGATTGTAAACGAAGATACAAAGTGTTAAAATCCCTAGCGTTTTCAATGCGAATATAACACTAAAAAGTTTTTTTTTTAATTGAATATTTTCCCTAGAGTATGATTAAGCACTGAAATGTGGGGCGGAAAATTCACTTACAGCAATCACTTATTTATTATCTTTATTAATTGATTTCGTTTTATAAAAAATTAAGTGCTCATCTCATAGCGCCTTATCGAAATTTAAAAAAAAATTCTATAAAAAAAATATTTTGTATCTTATATTTATTTTTGTAATTCAAATATTTTTGGAATTTTTTTTTATAGATTTTTATACAAGTAATTTTTTTGTGCTATATTTCAAAAGAAAAATTATTTATTATTTCAAATAATTTTTTTTTTTTGTGTAGTTAATGTAGTGAAACATATTGTTCCCATTTTTGGTACTTAAAGTAAAAAAAACAATTTTAATAAAAAAAATTTTATAATTTTCTTTTAAACAAAATCAACTGCTATAGGGTGTGGTTTTGTAAATTAATTCAAGGGTATATTTACCATATAAGTCTTGAATATTAAGCCTCATAATTAATTATCTTACATAATTTAATAAAAATTTTTATGACAAATTATATTCAAAGGGTTTTAGTATGACACATATTTTTGCGTGGATTACATTATTAATCATTCATGATTTCTTTAAAATCTTGTTTAAAAAAATTTTAATTCTTACAAAAGATTAGGTCACCAATTAGTGAGTATAATTTTTTTTTTCAAAATTTTCAGTTAAAAAAAAATGTTTTGTTGATATTTTTATCAAAAAGTTAGAAGCTTTTGATTGCAATTTAATTTAAAAAAAAAAGTTATTGCTTACAATAAGAATGGCATTATTTATTATTATATTTTTACAGTATATATATATTTAATAATTAGTTCTCATTAAAAAGTTAAACTAAAAGAATTTCAGTAATTGCTTAAAAATACATTCACATGTCATGATTACTTCAATTTCTAGTAGAATCAGATGCATTTCAATCTCAGCAATTATAAAGTATTGGATAGTATTTTGTTATAGTATAAACAGCTGTGCAACACTGGTTTTTCTGCATTCTATTTTCCACATAATTAATGCCAGCCTTTATTTATACTGTAAATTAAACACAAATTGGAATTAATTGCATTTATGCGATTAGCCGTAAAATACTTCAACATAATAAAGTAATTAATTATAAATACACGTACCAGCAGTAAGAATCTTGATCTGAGCATAGCTAAGCTGTTCTTCTATACGATAAGTAGGTCAGTTTGATTAGTATTTGTCAGTTATTATTCACAGTATTGATTATTAAAGAAGTAATTAGTTTAACGACAACATGCAACAAGTATCTTGAGGTTACGAATGTGTAAAAATGTATGCCAACTGAGATAGCGCATGAGGACGTATGATTTTCAACTAAAATACTAAACTATTTATTAAATAATAATGTATGCAGTATGAGAGAGTACTTATATATTTTTAAATAATACATTATAGTTGACTGCGATTATTTGGATTAAAAAAATAAACCAAATAAATTACATATGAAGTAACAATAATAATGTGCAAAAACTTTTCGTTATTTAACTAATAGATTATCATATCTTATTGACTGCTATCTACTTGATAACTGTACCATAAAATTAAAAGTGAGTAATTACTTATAATATATCTAATATAATTCTTTATGCACTATGCCAACTGCCTTTAAGTAATGCAAGTAATTATATTGATATAAAGCTGTTATCAGACACTAGCAAGTTCGAGTGACTTGAATTAGAAACACAAAAGTTTTTTAAACATCATATGTCTAAGTGGTAAATATTGAATGTGTATAACTACAGAACAGCAGAAAATAGATTAACTTTAGTGTGTGGACCAATAGTTAATTCGAGTTGGATCTAGTCACACAAAGGGTCGTCCTAAGATATTCGTCGCAATAGGATACTAAATTTAAGAAAATACTTATATGTTTTTATTACAACTGCTGTGAATAGATAACAAAATATCTGAAAATTATTCAAGAAAATAAAAAACTATTCCTTCAGACTATTCCTTTTCTTCACCCGTCAGTAATATTTTAAAAAATAAATTGACGCCTCAAAAGTTTTTAGGATAGTCCTTCCATATAACTAATTTTTGATAATTTCTATAATATTGCATATAGATATCATATTTATTTTTAAAAAACACTACGCCATTATTAGTTTAACATTATCCAAGTTGTCGGGAGAAAGACATGGAAGAAATTATTGAACATTTGTGTTGTCACAAATCGGTTCTCGTCAGTCAAAGTAGTTAGGTACTTCTTGACCGATTTCGGCTTAACGAAATCGGCACAGCTAGATATGGTTAACGTGACGAAAACATAATATAATAGATTTGTAAAGTAATTTAACTGTTTGACTGTGATATTGTCATATATTTTTTGTTTATTTTTTAAAAATATCTTTTTGCAAGAATTGACGTAATATGTTCTTATCATCGATCACCTTCAATTAAATTGTTTCTTCTTTAAAACCAGTATAGTTTTAAAAAAACTTGTAGTTTTTGCATTTTTATGATCAATAAAAACAAAATGGTTATGTTATTGAAGCTATAAGCTATAGACGTATGTAGTATTTCTTGAATTTTATTTAAAAACAAAAAAATTAGAAAAGATTTTATAAATAAAAAAGAAATTCATAAATGTTTGCTTTAATTTTCAAAATATATTTGAATTTTAATTTTTATTCACAAAATACAATTTTTTGAAATTCTATAAACATTTTTTTTATTATTTATATAGTATATAGTATATTGTAGTGAGACATAAGCTGTTCACCCACGTATCGGTCTTTTGCCCCTACGAATGGCAATTTTCAAGACGCCCAAGTACGAATATTTTCAGTGTTAGCAACTATTTCACTTTACTTTACCCAATTTTACTATGAATGTTTAATAATTTATTTTTTCAATTTTTTTAATATTTTTAATTTTTTGATTTTTGGTTTTGAAAGAAAAAGCTAATATTTTGTTTTGCCAAATGGAAATAGTTGATGTCATTTTTTGTTTGTAGGTCTCTCTATCTAAAACTAACAGAAACTAAATGTCTTATGTATGTGAGTAACGTATGGCATGTCTAGTCCGCTTTGACTAATAATAAAAATCTATTAACCTTAAAAAAATTAAAGCAAATAATTTTGCGTACATCTGGGAGGAATAGATTTTTATTGGTATTTGGTTCCGCGTGAATAGACTTTGATTTATTTTTAATGTTTTGTTGCTTATTTATATTTCGAAAATAACATCTATTCCAAAATAAACATTGTTTTCAATAATGTTTTTATTTATTTTTTATATTTATTTTAATTTGCATATTTGGTTTTTTATGAAGACAAAAACTTAATTCGATTTTATTTGGTGCGGAACAATCAAACTACAACTGTAGTGTATTATGCCACTGTATAACATATATATTAATATATATATATTGTACTATATTGCATATCGAATTGTGGCAAAAGCTAACCTTTTCCGCTGAACCAGAAACTCTTGAAAATAATTTAGTCTGCAAATTATGTATACATTTATACTATCTGAGAAATATATATTTAGTAATGTTACATATATATATATATATATATATAT
>NC_051847.1:18380639-18384850 GCF_002237135.1 Teleopsis dalmanni | reverse complement strand
CATATTGCAGTAGAGTAAAATAATAAAATATACAATATTCTCTGTGATATATAATTCTCTGTGAAAAAGTTTATTTAACATTTATAAGTTTCATAAATAAACAAAATTGTTGATTCTATGACAGTAGGAATCTAAAAATGATTCAGAAGAAAGCACTACCTTTAAGAAGAGTAATATTTAATTATATTTTTGGATCAAAATCTACCCATTTAGTCTTAATTTCTTAAAGATGAGCATAAAAAAAATACAGTCAATCATTTAAATGTCGTTTAAATAATTGTAATAATGAGTGTTTGCAAATACGAAACTAAAAGTTAAAAATTTTAACAAAATGGAGCCTAAATTACATTTAAAATCTTAAAATAATTTTTTAATAATCATCGTTTAGTGCAGGGCTGTCCAAAGCACGGCCCGCAGGCTACATGCGGTCCGCAATATGTTTTTAATCTACTACAATTAAAAATTTTCTTTTGGTGTAGTGCTAAAACTACATTATTTTATTTTTATGGTATACCAAATAAATGAATTTAATTTGATAAATTAATAAAATTAAGTTTAACATTATAACCATATTTTTTGTCGAAAACAGCTACGATCCTCCAATTTGTATTGGCCCGCGATCGGATCTGGTCTGGTCACCCCTGGTTTAGTGCAAAAAAAATTTTAAAATTTTTATCGCCACTTAGTCTTTAAATAATGTAAAATGATTTTTTTAAATGTCACACAGCATATGAACAAAATCTAATTCATATTAATTACATACAACGTAAATCTTTTCACTTCACTAACGCAAAATATATACAAAATTTAATTTATTTTAATTACTAAGTCACTTTACTAGATCAAACAGTAATTGCTCAACTTAACTTATATATTGTTTGTATTTTTTTACAGAATTACAAAAAATTATTTTTAGGCTATCTTTACTTAACTTTAAATTCTACTTAATTTATATTATTTTTATAAAATATGTATTAATATATAAAGCATGACGAACTAATTAGTGAGGTCTTTTAAAACTAATAAGTATTAATTTTAGATTAATAGGACAAGACTTCAACAATTATGCATCAACAAGTGACAACAACAACTAATATAACCTATTATTATAGAAGTAGGGTAAAAACTATTTTCTTTTTTATATTGAAAAGTCCACTTTACAAGTTTTTCACTTTACAAGTTTTTCAGTTTTGAGTACTAAAATTATTCAATTGTTTGTGAAGGAATTAATTTAACTTAATAAGCTTATTTCCATTGTCTGAGGTGCTGATGTAATTTATCAGGTTATTGATAGGAAAGGTTGAGATAAACACGAACGTTTACATATACACTCAATTACAAGTTCTCAGCAAACATAAATAAAACTATTATTATTGCAAAATTTTGATTAGTTAACATAGGAAATGTCATAAATAACAATTTCATTTCGTGGCCACTTCACTTACCGCAAAAACTGCATCCCAAAATAATGCAAAAACCTTAAGTGTTTGCGTCGAACAAGCCATTTTCGTAAATTTATACTATTTTCAATTATATATTATTTTCAATTAAATTAAAAATTAAATAAATTAATGAATAAATAAATATTGAAATAAATTTCAATTAAAGTAATTTTGCAGAAAAATGAAATTATTTCCAGTTGCACTTTTAGTTCTTTCACTTTTGTAAAAATAAAAATAACTTTTCTATTTCTGTATATTTCGCACGAATTTAGTGTTTTTTTTTTAAACTAAAAATAAAAAAATATTTGTGCGCTACACAACAAATTTTTAGAAAAACACAAAATCGAAAGTTTTGTAAAATTTTCAAACTATAAATTTTGTAAAATAAAACGCGTTGCCGCTTTTCGCTAAACCGTAATCATCGCTGTTAAATGCTCAACTAAAATTCAAAAAGTTTGTCTTCATTTCTGTTGTTTTTAGTGCTTTTCTGTTTCGTTTTCAAAACGTTCCCACTTAGTCTGTAATCAGTTAAGAAATTAATGAAAAATGAAACAGTGGCGCGAAATAAGTGAATTAAGAAGAAAACGATGCCAGTGTAAAGAAGCAAACTTATTTTCATATAACATACATATGTATGTGTTAGACTTCCTTTAAATATAAAAATTTATTTAAAATACAATATTTGTCAATAAATAAATTTTTTAATAAATATTTATAATTTTAAGTTAACGTTTTTGTGTTTATCTGTTTATCTTTTGGTTATGTTTATTTGAAGCCAAAAATTCGTTCGGATTTTAGGGGACCAAAACCATGTGAAATATTGTCACGTATACGCCACCGTGCGCCTATTTAAATTGTCTACTAAATTCCAACAAACTCATATGTTTAGTTCTATTTAATATGCGTAAATTTTTTTTTTATGAAATTTGTTAGTTT
The DNA here is from genome assembly GCF_002237135.1 of Teleopsis dalmanni. Taxonomy (NCBI): domain Eukaryota; kingdom Metazoa; phylum Arthropoda; class Insecta; order Diptera; family Diopsidae; genus Teleopsis; species Teleopsis dalmanni. The sequence continues at coordinate 18,382,472 of NC_051847.1, read as the reverse complement.
TACTTTTACAATTTACAATTTAAAAAAAAATAGTATTAAGATTTTAAATAAAATTTTGCGAAAGAATCTATTGAAGCAATCATTTCCCAGTTGTCTATTATCAACATAGAAGATCTGTTATATACTTCCTTTAAACCGAGAGATATTTGATTGAGCTGTCAGCTTCAATATAAATGGGTTAAGTTGCTTTTAAAACATTCGAACATTCGTGATTCAGAGTACTATTTATTATCTTGAGACACTATAAGAAACCTAAAGTCACAATAAATTTGATGATCTGTGACATATTTAATCCAATTTGTAATTATTCCTAATATTTTTGCTTGGAATCTTTGCAGAGTTTCTATATTCGATACTGTTCCACAAATGTATGTTCTACATACAGATCAGTTTTAAAGCAACTGAGTACAGTAACAAATTACCGTCGATTAACAAATTGTAAGTTTGGATTTATTAGCTAAGATTGATTTCTAAAGTTTTGTTTCAGTCATGAGTTTTAAGAGTTTATATGTTCTATATGTCAATTTATTATCGTGGTACGTGCTTATATATTTTGTTTAATGATTTTGTGGTACATTGAACTTTTCAACGGATTTCAACAGATAGACAAATTTTTCTATTATGCGTGAAAGTAAACCAAATTAACTTTTATTAACCGGTCTCAATTTTATATTTATTAATCTAACGAATAATTTTAGCTGTTTCTTTTTAGAATATAAAGAGAGAACTCCACTTGGAAGGAAATTTTTTGTTTCAATAGGTGTTTCATCATCTATAATTACAAAAGTGATTCTCTGAATTTATATAGTAGATCGTTTATTTAGCGTGCCATTCCTCATTTATATGAAATCCATAATCTCCATAATTAGTAAGAGACATAAAAGACTTACAAAATTTTCGCTTTTGATGTGGTGAGTTTATTAAGCCAGTATTCAGCGAGTTGTTTGTCTTAATAGTGACACTTGGCAAATAGTATTATCAAGTAATAATAATAGTTTTTTTTTTTAAATTCCATACAACAATATTGACTTGACACTTTCATTGAATATATCAATTTTCATACATGTTAGAATTTCTGTAGCCCTATATATACGAATATGATTCACAAATGCACTCATTATCTTCCATAACTAATTGTACTATTGACTAGATTTGGGATCTATAGACCATCGAAATATCTACAGGGTGATTATCTCTTAGTGATTAACTACTAAGCTTTATTGGTATATATTACCACAGACGTAGTTCTAGCGATGTTATTTTTGAATCATACTTTCTGATATTCAAAATGCATGTTGGCTATTTGTGGCTTTGATGTATAAAATTGCACCTACTTAAGATGAAAAACAGGCAGTTAGTATATGATGTATCTACCATTTTATTTCGAGGACCGCAATCAATTTTGGTCTGTTGCATCAAGTGCTTCGAGGACAGCTTCCGAATCTAAAATTAAGAGAATAAAGAGAATAAAAGAAATATTTTTAGTAAATAAGGTTACTATTCTTATTAGCACATCTACTAAAAAAAAACATTCCTATCTGCGCAGGATATAAACATATACATATAGCTGAAAACTAATGTGATATTGTTATAACCTTCTAAAGATAGATTTTTTTCCCACTTTGAACTGTGGCAATTTCACGGTGGGGCAAAGAGACCCCGAAATGTTAATATTCTCTCAGAATTTAAGTATGGTATTTACCAAAGTGTAATAATACAAAGTAGCAATATTTGCTTTATTATTGACCACATTATTTCAAAAAATATCAAATAATTGTGGTACCTATACCATGAGTGATGATGGTTAACTAGTTAACTAGTTTAAAAATCACT
>NC_051847.1:18373651-18380539 GCF_002237135.1 Teleopsis dalmanni | reverse complement strand
TATAATATTGGCAGGGAAATTAAGAATCACTAATAATTCCACGTGCTTCAAATGTCACACTTTAGAAATTTTTTCTATGAAGCAATACACACCAGACAAACCTACTAAAGCCTAAGAGGATTTATGGTAAATAATCATTATGAGTTAAAAGAGGTACTTCATGTTAAACACCAATCAGCTGCATTATTGCTGCATTTATGCCGATTGTTTGTGAAAATGGTAAGCAGCACTTCTGGGACTGCTTCCGGCAATCAATCTTTTGTACTCCTATTCTCCAGTCGCTTGTTATTAAAAAATAGTGATTTTAACGGGTATCCACGATTATCCAATTTGATGTCGCCAAACTTTTTCCTTTTAGGCTATTAGACGAACTTAAGGTCAATCCACCAGAATATATCCGTCAAAGCAGTCGAAACTTTGACAAATATGTTTAAAAATTGCCACATTGCGCCATTCGAGTTAAGGGTGGCCACTTGGGCGATATTATCTTCAGTGAATCTCCTTAAATCACGTTAAATAATTTTTAACTTAAACAGCAAAAAACGTGTTTTTTATGTTTACAATATTTGTTAAATAAGTGAGTCTACCTAGTATGACCAGCTCTGTATACTTTATATGTATATATATATATAGCTCGGATATGGTGTCCGATCATTTATCGATCATAATGTATTTGTATAAAAGCAGCTAACCATATATAACAGTATATTATACAGAGGCCCCAATGAAGTGAAGAATTAACCAAATTAGACTACTTGGTCCTTTTTCGTTGTTCGATTCTCTGATGTCGTTATTGAGTTAAAGCTGGAGTTGCTTCCGTTCACATAACTACATCGGTTGTTAATGCAAGCAGCTCATTTAGCTTGGGATTGCCTGCCAAGTTATCACAAACCCAATGGTGTACGAAGACAGTCTTCTTCCCACTTGCCAGTGCTGGACATTGGCATAATATATGCATCGCTGTCTCCTGTTCTTCTAGACATTGTCTGCAAGTGTATATAACAGTCAGTAAAATATAAAGACCGGACTGTAAAATGTTAACAGATGAATGTCATGTAACTGACTTTAACATTATCTGTTGTATATTTAATGTTATTAATTTAAATAGTGACATTGCCTAGTTCCCATATTAAATTTGAAACGCCATCGCTGTATGTGGGTTAGTCAGTTAATTCCAATATTGTTTATTGTATTTAATGTAAAAATTAATTGTGCTCACTTAATATTGAAGCAATACACAAGCCCATAAATAAATTATATTAAATTTTATGAATTGAATTGTTATTGTTTTGACTAATTGGGCGTATAAAATTTCGTTACCTTGATTACGCGTATTTAAGCATATATCAACAACAAAATTTACATATGTAAAGTTTCAAATGGTTTTGAATAGTAATTTTTCGAAGGGAACCTCATAGACGAACAAATAATCTACAAAAACTGTGAAGTTAATAAAAAATGTGTACACATCCGTTTTGCTATTGATATTTAGAAATTAATTATTGCTAGAACTATTAACGCCCTTCAGCTTAAATAAGTTCGCCCAAATGTGATATGTAAACATGACCGGAATCAAATTCATTATGGCACGCTTATGCTTAGGTAACATTTTTAACTATGGAAATACAGTAATTAAATTATATAAAATACTCATTTCCTGCTGAATGAAATTTGATGCGAAACAAATTATTTAATTTTCTCTGGTTTTTCAATTGTTTTGTAGACGATTATCTGTTTTGCTACCAAAGGGCCCGGTCAACACTTTTACAAATGTGGTCAACTCGATAATCGACTTAATGACTTTTGTGGCATTTGTGGAATTACGGTGGTTTAGGTGATTTCATTTATCAGTTATTTCAATTCAGTTTAAGTGAATAATCGGCGATTGAAATTGAATTAAGTGATTGATTTAAATAAGCTGAATGAGTATTTCTATAACACTTGTTAAAGTTGTCAATTGACAAACCAATGTTATTGACCTAAGCAAGCTACCAAACTGATTTTTTAACGTTGCAGATTTCAAAAACTTTATCATTTATAGAAAAGAGATTTTAATGCCTAGTCTTATACCTGCATTTTGTAATATACATAGACTGATTTGTCAATTCTACGGTCAACATAATCGATTAACAAAATAAGCAAGGGGTAGTAAACACCGTTTTTAAAAGGAAGTTTAATTATCCAAGTGGGTAGATATATGTTTTTTTTTTGTATTTTTACTATGAACTTGTGAAATTCACCATCGGCTATTAGTACTATCGTCATGATACCGGAGTGCCAGTTTCTTAACGACCAAAACACCATACCTCTTCATCAGGAAGACCTTCCTTTGAGCATTTTCGTGTTACTTCAGGAAGGAGTAATTATAAGATTATGAAAGATTATAAAACTGCAAACTGACCTTCCATTCTAAGTAAAAACTAAAATAGGTCACAAAGTAGGAAGTCTACGAGTAAGTAATAATACATTATATTCTTGCCTATAGAAACGCTATAATTTTTATTTTATTATTACTTTAAATTGTAAATTACTATTTAAATATTGATAAAATAAATATTGATAAAATAAAATGTATAATATTAAATATAATATTTTATTTATATAATCATAATATATAATTATATATATTATAATTTTTATTATATTATTACTTTAAATTGTAAAAGATTGTAAAAATTGTAAATAACTATTTAAATAAAATATTAATGTATTTATAATATTATAGACAAAAAATGTTTAAATATATTATAAATATAAAACATCTTAGGAAATATGATTGATCAATTGCATTGGCTTTTTAAAAGCCTGGCTTTACACAAATAAAACCAACGCAGTAGTTGAGGTCAGTACCTAGAAGAAACCCAAATCTTTAACCATCAGACACTTAAGAATGTTACCAGACATTTTTGTGCAAAAATCTTAATCTTGGCTAACAAACCTTTCAAAATTAAAACCGTACTAACTGCATTGTCCAGAATACACAATGTATTTTAGTTTATAGTAATTGCTTCGAAATAATACATAATAATAAATCTACCTATAATGTTAATACAAGTAATAACACTCATATATATTATTTATTTATTAAACATCGATTAAATGAAAGCTATATATAGGTGAATCATTAATTTTAAATATGTGAACCTTAATGATTATTATATGCCATGAGATCGATTGTTATAATTTCTAAATGAAAATATATTTTCTCATAAAGTCAAAAAGTTTCCAAATCAAATTATTTTCTTTAAATTTATTTAATTTTATATTTGAAAATATTTTTATTGTTTTTCATTATTTTATTTAAAATCTCATCTCATCAGAACGTGACTTTTTGAAATATTTCCTCTATCAAAACTGATCTATGTTCATGATATTGAAAAGTTTTCAATCTTATACAGTCATTCATTAATGTGAAAATTATGTAAATATATGTAATATCTAGTAGCTATTGTTAATTTTTATTAAATTTTCTTTATATTATGTTGAAAAAGATTCAATTTACATAAAGTAAATTGAACAAGCAATATTTTTCATATAAGGCACCTAATGCATTCCATAATGGAAATATGACAAATATCACGTACAAATTATTTACTTGGAACTAAGCTAATAATCCCTATAAATATATTTTAAAACTGATGTCACTGATGAAGAATTCCTTGATTTCGCTATAATGAACGATAATTTACAATCCATCCCAAATTCGATTAAACTTTTTAAACGAAAATATAAAGCATTTATTAGTTTTATTATCTGTAGTTTTTTATGTAAAAACCTCTTCTCTGTAAAAACCTCTTCAAAAAAATTTTCGGAATATTTTTGTTACTTTTCACCGGAATTGGCTTTAATATGCCCGTAAAGCCATTTGAATAATCAAGATAATATCTAAATGCTCATCAATTTTAGTTGATTTGGTAAACTTAAAGTTGCAAATAATATCAGGTACCTTTTTAGTTATGAATTCATTCACAATGCACCGTAGCATAGCATTGACGTCTATCAAAAACTAGCCTTCTGTATCTCAATATTCCAGTAAACCTCATCAAATACTGGCGCATGATCGTTGTCAAACCTTTAAATAATATTCTGCGTACACTGTCTGATCTTGTCAGTGAAGAAATTAACTGTGAACAATTTATTTTGAATTAAGAAAAATGGTCAACATCAAGTTGCTTTTACTCTTTTGAAAACATAATTATCTATCTTTTAGATGAAATAGTGAACTCTTGTCATATTCTGATATTTATTAGTATTAAAAACACAATATTTCATCAGCAATTGCAATTCATGACATCCTTGATGGATTCCTTTGAGATCTCTTTAACATAACTCTGTAATGCTGAACTCTTCAGCCTTTTTAGTAATTCAATCGAGTGTATGACATAAAGCGTGCACAGATCATCCGTTAGCTCGAATCTATAGGCTGTGCATTTCAGTAGCCCAATTTCCTCTGCAATGAGTCTTTTGACTGTTTCTTTGTTTATTACCTTACAAGTATGATTTTCACCTTGATGATGTTGATTAAGTTCCTCGAGACCGTCACGGAATTGAACAAATCAACGGAAAATCTGTCTATCTAACATGTTGTTATGTAAATTTTATATAGAATTTAGTATTCACTCTTTGTTCCACGTTATTTGTACGACCGACCCACAAATAGTGACATTACATACAATTTTAATATCACAACGAAATATAAAGCAAATTAGCTTAAACACTAAATAACACTAAGTAGGTGAAGTAAACGTACAGAATCAAACAACCATCTTTTAATCATAGACGCTGCTTAGCTTTGAATTTTTATGAAACCAGTTTTATCAAATTTATGTACTGATTATTAGTCGGATTATAATATAATATAATTATAATAATATAGTTATAATATAATTATTTTTAAAATATGTTAGCTTAATATGAAGATTTGATTATATGCCAAAATTATTACTTCAACATGAATGGCAACTACATATAAGTGAATCATTCTCAATCAGTTTAAATATATAACCTTCATTTAATAAATAATTTTTAATTAAGTACACTTAAGCAAATATAAGTAATTATTTTATGTTTGTCATTCACAGCATTAAGTTTAAAACGTTTTAGTTAGCTTAATCGTGACTAGTCCTAAGCATGATCATATAATGTAATTTATGAAGTTAATAAATATGCATTATTTGGTTTTATAATTTTATTATCTTATTTTAATTATATTTTATGAGTCACTAATAAAGTTATAATTATTATATATTAAAATTCTGTTTCCATTTGAATGTATTATGCTATTTGACCACTCTTTTTTTGTTTGATTACCGTGTTTGCATAAATAATTTGCAGTGTAAGGAATTATTTAATAATAGTTTTTTACATACAATATATTCTCTTCCTTTAGAGAATTACATTTTTTATTATTATTTATCTTTTCAAAAAGGTTCTAGCACGTAACAACAGGTGTCAGAAATAAATCATTAGAATTATTATTGATCACTGATGTCACACGTATACGCATAGAATATAAATGTTGTGATTGCTTATTTAGAGTCATGTACGGAAAAACTTAAAAAACGAAATTTCAAAAAGAGAAAAAACATAATACAATATATTTCAATGGGATTAAATTAAATGGATTAAATTGACGATCCAAGGAATCAACATAGCACTATTTGTTCAGATGATTTTAAAACTCGTACGGCTTAAAGATTATAAACGCCTTAAATACATCTTAAGGATTGTTCAAGGAGAACTCTGTCTCAATTAACCACAGCTACCACGATTCTTCCGTAAGAAGCCAATCATGTATCCAACACAACCGAGGTGGTGGATACCTGTACCCCCCAGTGGTGTTATGGTCTATTGCCAGTTAAGCTCATTTGCCACCCATTATACTCTAAACAGTACTGGATGCTAACTAATGGATGTTGCAACTTTTGCGACAGATATACTTTTTCTTGCCAGTATTCTAATTCCTTTCCTGAAGGAAATAGATTGATTAGGAGTATAATAACAACAACTTTTTTTTAAAAGTCGCTGAAGTGATTAGCAATCCATAAATATTTAAATATTTTCAGTTCTTCACAGAAAACTGTACTACTTATCTCATTTTCTATTTCAGAGTATATAATTACGCCGTCTTCTAAAAAAAAATCTACCGATAGACATGTATGTCTAAACAGAAAATCGGCAGTGATTTACCTGCCAAAATTAAGAATGGAGAGAAATATATCGATCAATTATCGAGTGGATCGATCATCTAAAAATATTTAGAATAGTGCTGCGAAGTAGATGTTATAAAAGCAGACAGTGTTTTCCCTGTCGAAATTAAGAAGAGAGAGAGAGATGTAATCAATTATCGAGGTTAAATAAGACGATACTGCCATTTGAGAACCAATGACTTTGCTATAAATTAAATAAAGTAAGATTTTGCCAGTTTTTGAAATTTATATATAAAAATTACGATATTCAAAAAAAAAAAATCTAAAACTTAAATAAAATATTAAATCAAAAATAGAATTTCTATTAAATATTGTATTGGGATTCAAATACAAATTAAAATTTAAACTATTAAATCTAAACATATAAGTAACATCTGGCAAATTAGGATGGATTGTCAGACACTTGATTCCAAATAGAAAAAGAGACGATCTTAAGTTAGGTGGCGCCGTACTGTGAGGCAGAAAAAAAAGAAGAAGAGAAAAACTTTTAGCATAAAACCAGTTAAGTTAATTGTTTTCTAAAGCGTTATGCATAGTGAAGGAGAATTTAAGGAACTAAAGGATCTTTAAACTCAAGGAACAAATTTAAAAAAATGTTTAAAAACATGTTTGTATCAAAATAACTAAAAACAATATTATTTTTATTTTTATATTCAATTTTTAATTTTTATTTTTAATT
>NC_051847.1:18362300-18373551 GCF_002237135.1 Teleopsis dalmanni | reverse complement strand
ATAATCTTTCATAATCTTATAATTACTCCTTCCTGAAGTAACACGAAAATGGTCAAAGGAAGGTCTTCCTGATGAAGAGATATGGTGTTTTGGTCGTTAAGAAACTGGCACTCCGGTATCATGACGATAGTACTAATAGCCGATGGTGAATTTCACAAGCTTCATAGTAAAAATACAAAAAAAAAACATATATCTTGCCTCTTGGATAATTAAACTTCCTTTTAAAAACGGTGTTTACTACCCCTTGCTTATTTTGTTAATCGATTATGTTGACGGTAGAATTGACAAATCAGTCTATGTATATTACAAAATTCAGGTATAAGTCTAGGCATTAAGATAAAGTTTTTGAAATCTGCTACGTTAAAAAATCAGTTTGGTAGCTTGCTTAGGTCAATAACATTGGTTTGTCAATTGACAACGTTAACAAGTGTTATAGAAATACTCATTCAGCTTATTTAAATCAATCACTTAATTCAATTTCAATCGCCGATTATTCACTTAAACTGAATTGAAATAACTGATAAATGAAATCACCTAAAGCACCGTAATTCCACAAATGCCACAAAAGTCATTAAGTCGATTATCGAGTTGACCACATTTGTAAAAGTGTTGACCGGGCCCTTTGGTAGCAAAACAGATAATCGTCTACAAAACAATTGAAAAACCAGAGAAAATTAAATAATTTGTTTCGCATCGAATTTCATTCAGCAGGAAATGAGTATTTTATATAATTTAATTACTGTATTTCCATAGTTAAAAATGTTACCTAAGCATAAGCGTGCCATAACATAATGAATTTGATTCCGGTCATGTTTACATATCACATTTGGTCGAACTTATTTAAGCTGAAGGGCATTAATAGTTCTAGCAATAATTAATTTCTAAATATCAATAGAAAAACGGATGTGTACACATTTTTTATTAACTTCACAGTTTTTGTAGATTATTTGTTCGTCTATGAGGTTCCCTTCGAAAAATTACTATTCAAAACCATTTGAAACTTTACATATGTAAATTTTGTTGTTGATATATGCTTAAATACGCGTAATCAAGGTAACGAAATTTTATACGCCCAATTAGTCAAAACAATAACAATTCAATTCATAAAATTTAATATAATTTATTTATGGGCTTGTGTATTGCTTCAATATTAAGTGAGCACAATTAATTTTTACATTAAATACAATAAACAATATTGGAATTAACTGACTAACCCACATACAGCGATGGCGTTTCAAATTTAATATGGGAACTAGACAATGTCACTATTCAAATTAATAACATTAAATATACAACAGATAATGTTAAAGTCAGTTACATGACATTCATCTGTTAACATTTTACAGTCCGGTCTTTACATTTTACTGACTGTTATATACACTTGCACACTATATCTAGAAGAACAGGAGACAGCGATGCATACATTTATTATGCCAATGTCCAGCACTGGCAAGTAGGAGGAAGACTGTCTTCGTACACCATTGGGTTGGTGATGACTTGGCAGGCAACCTCAAGCTAAATGAGCTGCTTTCATTAACAAGCGATGTAGTTATGTGAACGGAAGCTTTAACTCAATAACGACATCAGAGAATCGAACAACGAAAAAGGATCAAGTAGTCTAATTTGGTTAATTCTTCACTTCAGTGGGACCTCAGTATAATATATTGTTATATATGGTTAGCTGCTTTTATACAAATACATTATGATCGATAAATGATCGAACACCATATCCGAGCTATATATGTATATATATAAAGTATACAGAGCTGGTCATACTAGGTGAACTGACTTATTTAACAAATAAGCATAAAAACACGTTTTTTGCTGTTTAAGTTAAAAATTATTTAATGTGATTTAAGGAGATTTAAATACATCACTGAAGATAATATTGCCCAATTAGCCATCCTTAACTCGAATGGCGTAATGTGGCAATTTTTAAACATATTTGTCAAAGTTTCGACTGCTTTGACGGATATATTCTGGTGGATTGACCTTAAGTTCGTCTAATGTCTTTGGTTTGTTGATATGAACATATAACATCAAATAGACTAAAAGGAAAAAGTTTGGCGATATCAAAAATTAGTTTTTAATAACAAGCGACTGGAGAATAAGAGTACAAAAAATTGATTGCCGGAAGCAGTCCCAGAAGTGGTGCTTACCATTTTTACAAACGATCGCCATAAATGCAGCAATAATGCAGCTGATTGGTGTTTAACATGAAGTACCTCTTTTAACTCATAATGATTATTTACCATAAACCCTCTTAGGCTTTAGTAGGTTTGTCTGGTGTGTATTGCTTCATTAAAAAAATTTCTAAAGTGTGACATTTGAAGCACGTGGAATCATTAGTTATTCTTAACTTCCCTGCCAATGTTATAGTGTTACCAGATAGTTTCACCTAAAATGACTAATACTGTATATCCCAATATAATCGAAAGAAAAATGCCTGAACTTTTGAACATTACACTTAAAACTTAAAGCACTATTTGGAGCACTATTAGCTACGTATGGTTAATACTTTGAAGAGGTATGGAAATAGGTACTACATACTTAGTCTTACTTGGGTTATATTGCTCTCAATTTTATAACCAAAATCTCTAAAGTTAAAATTTGATCTTTTCGAATAAAATTTTTTTAGACAAATACTTTCTGGACTGTGGACAACAATGTTGTAAGCCTATATATATACCGTATATAATATATTCTTGTGTTGATTCTAACGCAGTATTACATATACATTTATTTCTTGCTACATCTTCAATAAATAATATTATTTGATTTTTAAATAATATAAAATTATAAATATTGCAATATATAAACTTTATTTTAATCAAAACTTAAATATTTTTATTGTAGATCCTCGGCCTAATATTGCTGGGATTGGGTGTGTATATTGTTATCGAATTTGAGCACTTCAACAATGTGGCAATCGTAGTGCTTACTGCCGGCATAATAGTTACCTTATCTGCTCTCTTCGGATCCTGGAGTGCGGCACGCGAAAAAAGTTGCTGGTCAAAGGGAGTAAGTTATTTCCCATACTGTATTCCAAACATTCTCTTAAAGAAATAATTAATATTATTTAATAAATTTTTGTCAAATAGTTTGTCGTGCTGTTGGTTATATTAGTTATTTTACAATTGCTGATTGTCGCCTTTTTCTGGATATTTGAAACATCGCTTTTGATAAATGTAGACAAGACATTCGATCAATTATGGCGGGAACAACCGACACCAATCAAACCAGGAAATGCCAGCCAAATTGCAAGCTTAGAAAGATGGGTAAGTTTTTCCAGTTTTCTTAAGATTTTTTATGCTATAAAGAATATGTAATTTGTTTTTATTGCTTTTTAATTAAGTAATTAAATAATAATTAAAAACAAATTAATCAAATGCTTACTTAATTTAATTGCCATTTTAGCTTGAGTGCTGTGGCAAGACTGGTCCAAAAGATTACCTTTTACCACCGTATAGCTGTTATAATCACAACGAAAAACTCAATGCGGATGGTTGCCGTCAGAAATTTTTGGATTACGTGTCTGACCGTTGGATATTCTTTAATATCTTTGTGCTTGTTTTGGTATTGGTTGAGGTAATTTAAGTAGACAGAATTAAAGTAAACTTGATTTAATGTTAAAACTTTGATTTACTTTTCAGCTCATCTGTGCAGCTTTCGCATACGTTTTGGCTAATAGCATTCTTAATCGCTGGCGTCGCTCAAAATATTATCCAAAATAAATAATTAAGTTATTATTTCTAAAACGAATACATTTAAATTAATTTGTAATTTACACCAAAGAATTCTCAATACTGTGCAAATAACTGATATAAATATCTGTAAAATATTTGCTAGTCTACCTCATAAGTTCAGTAGTTCTGTCTTATAAAAAGTGTCCAAAATGTGCCAAAACTCGTGTTCAACATTCAAAAATTCATTAAACAGGATTAAAAACTATTCGAAAATTAGTTTTAAGTCGAATTTAAACGATTTTTGTATAATTTGTTCTAGCTCTAAGCAATATATGTATGTCTACAAAGATTTGATTAATTTATTTTTATTTAACAATTTGTTAAGAAACTTCAGATTTTTGTATTTAATTGATATTGATTTATATTAATTTTACAATTCAGTTTCTACTTCATTAACATTTAATTTAAAAACACTTAAGTTTAAATACAAAATGGTTAATATGCATTTTCGATAAAAGCCTACCTGCTTTTAAAATATATACATACATATATACTCAAATATAAACGTTAAGATTTTTATATAAACAATTTTTCAATATTGCAATTCTTATATATAATATATTATTATGTTAAACATGTTTTAGACAATATTAAATGAACTTGTTAAATGTATTTATAATAACATTAAATTTAAGAATTTAAATAAATCGTTACATTTTTATAATTATTAACTCTAAAAAAAGTTGTCTTAATTTTAATTATGTTACAATTACCAACAAAAGATATTTGTTCAAATATTTTTCGTATAATATACAATATATATAAGAATTAATCAATGCAATTGTTAATTTAATTTTTTTTTTTTGGTTTTATTTATTTAAAACAAAAAAAAATTTAAATAAATCACTAAACAATACTAATTAATATAAAAATTGTTATTTAAATTATTTTTATAATAAATATATAACTACTAATTTGTTTGTGAATAATTACAATCATACTTGTCGTATTTGCAACTTAAATTGTCATCCAATTAAAAGCTATATGTAAATATAAGTATGTATAAATTTTTAAGACTTATAATCGACATTTGCTATATGCTATATGTATGCTAGTATAGTTATATGGCTTTTACTGTGCATTACCGATCTGCTGTGTTATCAAATATTTGTTGATTAATACAAAAAAAATAGGAAAACCGGTATAAATTCTGATACACTCTCTTAAAAGTGGCTTTTTCTCTAAACAACTAATAGCATGTTTTCACTGCTTACTTAGTTAGTGTAACTTACACTAACTATTCTTTCTAACAACGAAGTTACTAAATTAATATTCACTCTTCCATGAAAGGACTAGAGAATAGTGACGTGGTGGATTTGGGGGAAAACAATAGTTGCGGGAAATGCTTGGAACAAAGAAAACTGCAGAAAGGGTAGTTTGTACATGACTAGTTTTGTCAAAGGCATTAATAACATATTTTGTTATGGACAAATGTCACAAACTTAATCATATAATCACATGTGGTACAATTACAACTAAAGAGATTTAAATATTTTCTACTCTCCAGACAGATAAATAGTTTAGGCAGTAGGTAATCGGAACTTCTTGGTACTGTTCACAGTCCTGAGTAGATTTATAATTCTATCAATAACATTTTCAAACGTTATCGCCAATAACCTGAAAGTCATTGCGTGTCATTTTGATATCAACCATGTCACTTTATCTATTAAGAATCACAAAATGTTCCAAGCTTTAATTGATTAGTACAAAGACTGAAAGTTTATTGTGTTTACTAGTTCATAAACTCACATTCAAGTCGAAAGAATAGACAGGACTAAGAGTTTGACTATTTGATTGATTTAATTTTATATACACTGAAGTTTGATATCTCCCACTGTAATGGTATATTGACTTTAGTGCACGTACTATTTTTTAATGATTCACCTTTCCTTACAACTTATCCATTCAATAACTTACTGCATACAATCTTTTTAATCTATATAAAATGTTTTAAATAATCTATTGGGCCTATTTACACTATCATGAACGTGAGATGAGCTTGACGACAAAATGAACTGTTAGTTCAGTATAAAATGCTTGTGTGTAGTAGTGCAGAGCATAGAAATAGAGAGTATTCATAACATTGCATATGTATGCGTGTCAAGTTGAGAAAACGCAGCAAATATCATTGCGTGAAATTCATGAACTTAATTCATACTCTCTTTCCTCTCTCATCTATAAGTAACCAGTTTTCAAGTTCATGTTCATGTTACGTTCATGTTAGTGTAAATAGGCCCATTTAAATAATAATTTTAAGAGTAAAAAGATGGATATATTTAAGCCAAATTGAAAACGCAGCAAATATCATTGCGTGAAATTCATGAACTTAATTCATACTCTCTTTCCTCTCTCATCTATAAGTAACCAGTTTTCAAGTTCATGTTCATGTTACGTTCATGTTAGTGTAAATAGGCCCATTTAAATAATAATTTTAAGAGTAAAAAGATGGATATATTTAAGCCAAATTGTCTTGTCAAGACTATAAAAATAATTGATTTGTTATGGGTGGTTGTTTGGTTGCAGTGGCAGTTATACAATGGATAACTTCTATGTACCTCAAATAGCAATTTTTCGCTGTTTTGGTACCACATTACACGCAAGAACCCCTAGTATAAAGACTAAATCTATCCCGCCGAATTCAGATAATTTAATAGGTATCTCGTCTTCACCGATGAACAGTCTGATAGACTGTCAAAGAAATATCTTCCTAAAAATCAATATCTTCTGAACGCCAGGACCGGGCATTCACAGAGAAAATGTGTAACGGTTTTTTTTCCTGCTTCTGCAGTGAAGATTATAAGGAATACACAGTTTTTCTGCGAAGGTTTCTATACACCAATGACCAGAGAAAACTGCAGTATGCTTTGCAGTGTTTGATGAGTTCCGAGGATCTAATTTTATTATAAGTGGGCCATGATAACCTGGTAGTTGCATATGGCTTAAGTGTTTTCCATCTGTTATTGGCAAGTTAAAGAAAGTATAGATAAGTACTTATCTTAATGGCATCTAGGGTGATATACACCGATACTGTTAGGGACACATCCAGGAAAGCACCGGAGCGGGCGAAACTGTCAGCTTTTTCGTTCCCTTCGATATTCCTATGTCCAGGAACGCAGATA
This sequence comes from Teleopsis dalmanni, assembly GCF_002237135.1. Taxonomy (NCBI): domain Eukaryota; kingdom Metazoa; phylum Arthropoda; class Insecta; order Diptera; family Diopsidae; genus Teleopsis; species Teleopsis dalmanni. Next base: position 18,366,686 of record NC_051847.1, on the reverse strand, counting down.
AGGGTAATCTCAGTCAACAGATTTAGCTCGTGGATTACCTCTTGATCTACCTTTATTATACTCCGATGTGTTTTTCACCGTATTCATTTATAATATCATAAGAAAATGTATGTACGCATTGTTTTCAAATATTCAGTTCAAATATTTCAATTTTTTTTGTCCATAAAGAAGTTAAAATTCGAATAAACAATTTAATTTAGAAATTTATAAATTAATTTTTCAAAAAAGAAATAAATTTTCTCGTAGGTTTCAGGTAACATTAGAAGTTTGATTTCAAATTAAATTTTTTAATGATGACATATGTAGAACTATCTGTCTATCTTAAACTCATTTATAAATTTTATTCTGTGTTCCACCTTAAGCCAGTAGATTGAAGTCAAACCATAAAATATATTGTCTATGGATGGTACGAGAATTTTGAACATAAACTTTTGAGTTTCCCTGCCATGCAAACAGATTTGTTTCAATTTCGGATGTAATATGTAAGTTTTTATTACAACAAAATGCTCTTGAGTTTGCTTTATTTGGTTTTTTTTCGTTAATTAACATATGTTCACATGTAATCTTTATGGACCTGGCCGCAGTTTCCGATGGTTATGACTGCATGAGCCAATTCAGTGATGCGCCATCGCGTCTTGTAGTTGTCGTCGTTTTCCAATTCGGCGTAGGAGATGAATTTCAACAATTTTCATTTTGAAAACTTTTGACTTTTTTCTCTTTTTTTCTTTTTTTCTTATTCATTTTCTTATTTGTTTGTGCTTTTGTTTTTGTTTTTATGTCTTTTTGACTTATATTGCATTTTGTATTATGGCCAAGCAAACATAATCATGAAAATATTGTCAGTATTAATGACGTTATTGCTCTTGTTCTAGTGGTATTGATGTTGTTGTTGTTGTTGCTATTGCTATTGCTGTTGTTGTTTTGGTTAATAAAAACAAAAGCTGAATATTTATTTCCCCATAATTTTATGTCGTCTATTGGCTATGCCCAAGGTACAATTTTACCGCTTTGACTGTGGCATTTCAGTTTTAAAACGTGCCTCGAATTGTTGTGGAGGTGCCACGACAAATGATTTTTTATTTTTCAATTTGTTTTGATATCGAAAAGTTTTGCGGTCAAATTGCGAAATTTTGTGGTGTAAACGCCGCCAATTAAATTAGTGCAAGAACAAATTTGTTACAAATTAAATTAAAAAAAAAAATTTATTTATATATAATATTAAATTTATAATATTATATCTATAATAATGTAATTACAATATAATAAAGCATAAATCAAAAATAATTTTGTAAAATTCTATAAACAATTAAAACATAATAATTATATAAAACATTTATATAAAATTAAAGTGTTTAGTATAAAATATTCATATATATATATGTATAAAAATAGTAAAATTTAAAATTAAAGTTTTTTAATTGCATAAAAAATAAAATGTATTGTTCAACAAAAATTTTAAAATTAATTCTATATATTTTTAATTTTCTTTGCGCAGTAAGTATACATTTTGTTTATAAATTGTAATGAAAATTGCACATAAATTATATACATATGTACATCGCATTTATATAGAAGAATATAGAGAAAAACTAGATCAGAAGAAGATATTGTATCATTTTTATTATCGTCTATTAGTCTTCTCAACAAATTCGTTTGTATGTCAAATGACATAAATTAGTCACATCAATCGTCACATTTTAAAAATAAATTTTCTCAACTAATTTATTTATTAATACTTTGTTTTTTAGTTTTAGGAACATAATTTTTAGTTTTTCGCAACTTGTTGGCATAGTAAAAAATTTTGTTTTTGCTTTCGTGAAAACATGATTTATTTTTTTTTTTGAATTTTTGGTTTGTTTAATTTAATTTTTGTTTTTTATTTGTTGCATATTAATTTTGTTTATGCACACAAAAATCTTTGCAAGAAAAGCTTGCCATTGAACTTTAGGAACTTACCAAAAGCTTTGTGTTCTACATTCCACAATCCACATTCGTTAGAAATTTTGTTTACAATAATTTTATTAATAAATTGAAGTCATGCTGGCTTATCAAAATGTTACTTTACATTTTTATATATGAAAAAATACAATTATTCACAGTTAATATTATTATTATGACATGTTCTTCATTTATAAAAATTAGATTTAGATCTTAGTCTATTCACAGATAATTATTAAAAATTTTTCCAGTCGTCTCTGGTTTTAGCAGCGAAACGTAGCTGGTTAAAGGATTTGTTCGTTTCAGTTGCCACTGTTCTCCGCTAAGTGGTTCTGGGACGGTGAACTAACTGAAAGGAACATTCTTTACTAATAATAGGATCCAAACCCATTTTCATCATGGACAGAGTAGTATAGAAAGTAATGCTAGCAGGTCAAGAAAAACAGAAGATATAAAAATTTTTTCAAGTCTTACAGGTTTAATACAATCTAAATTAATACTAGATTACTACAAAAGCAAATGCAATAAATTTTGTGTTGGTTCATCCAAGAACAGATGTTAATAGAGATTTGATCGCGGAATGATAAGGTTACATAGAACACCTGAGCAGCAAAAAACTTGATAATGTATTTAAAAACTTCACTTCAGAAAGTGAAGGTATGTATGATAAATGAAGAAATCAGGTAGTGTTGATATACATCAAAATAGTAAGGAATTGCAGGGTTTATAAATTGGTTAGACAGAATACTAATCTTCCCCTAAAAGCAAAATGAATTGAGATTGGAATAGCTTTCGCCACTTGTAAGTTATTTTTGTTAGTTAACTTGAATAGTTTTCTTCAAGAAGAGAATAGGTCTTGGGAAAATGAAGATACATATATAATATCTAAGCTAATGTGGGCGATATTTGATAACAAAAATTCAAATTAGCCATATAAGAACAGACAATCTTAAAGTCGTAGCTTATATAAACGGTTGCTGATTATTTGGGATGCATGCGCTCAGGCTCAGGTTAAGAGCCTTCCTTAATGAATATTGCAGTCGTTGTAAAGATAAGGCGGAAGAAGAAACATGTCTTAAGATCTCTCATCATCCAGCAATTTATAAGAGTCCCTCAATTGTGCCATAAGTAATACAGTCCCGTGTTGAATAGTACCTGTAGGGTCTAAATAGTTGGTCAAATACTATAATAACATAACCTAACATATGATGAAATGAAAAAACTAAATAACAAGAGAAATGTTACTGCTCTCCTGACTCTTTAATATCATTTATGGTTGTGTTTTTTTTCATCTAAAGTTAAGTGTCACTCTTATAGAAAGAAATGTAGTGTGATATTGATATTATGATAGGAATTAATGAGGAATGTAGTTAAGTGGCGCCCACATTGTTTTTTGGATCGATATCCCGAAGCTGTTGGTTTGTTACATTAATCAAGAGGTACTGATACGCCAAAGCTTTTGCTTTGTTATAATAATCAATATTTCATTCAGAGTTCTATCAAGTATAGTTGGAGTTTCAGACATGGCCTCAGAATATCACTCATTATTATTTTATGATCGCTGTTCTTGATGTTAATGTCTGAACTTAATAAAATAATCTAAAGATAATGATGTGTATAACTATTTATAACCATTAATTCAAAAAGCTTATTTCCTTATCTTGAGGTAGCTATTAAATAAATTATTTAATTCCGATATTTCTGATATTATAATTTGATAGACAGATTTTTTATATCTACAAATATCATTTTATTTCACAGCTGTTTGGTGTCATATTGATTTGGTTTGGCGTATGGCTCTGTAATACCGTAAATGGAGAGAATGAGAGAACTATTGATCTTGGCGAAAATCTACTTGGAGCTTTAATCATTTTGTTAGGAGTTGTAGTTTTCCTAATTTCTATTTTTGGTTTTGTTGGCATTTACATGAAATCCAGAAAAATGCTAATATGTGTAAGGATATATTTAAATCTATTTTTATTAAATTTTAATATTAAACTTTTGTTGAAGTTTGCTGTTATAATGGTTTTGTTGCTGATAATACAACTTGTGCTCCTAAGTTTGAGTTACACAGCAGCGAGTGAAGGAATGCCATCAGAACTGAAGCAGGGCTTTGATGAGTTATGGGATAAACATGATTTTGATAACAGCACTTTATCAAGCTATGAACAATGGGTAAGAAGTATCTTTATTGACAAAAAAATATTATTGCAATAATAGAGTTATTTAAATTATTTCTCTGAGTTAGCTGCAATGTTGTGGAAAAAATAGTGCGGAAGATTACATTCTATTAGATAAATTTCCTCCGTCAAGCTGCTGTAAGGATCGGGACTGCACGAATATAATGAATTTATATGTGGTTGGGTGTGAAAGGAAATTTAGGGATTACGTTAAAGAAAAAACACGAAACTTCAATATAATCAGTTGGTTACTCATACTGATAGAGGT
>NC_051847.1:18352482-18362200 GCF_002237135.1 Teleopsis dalmanni | reverse complement strand
TAGGAAAAAATCAAGAAATTTTCTTAGCCTATCCAGAGTGACTAAGATCGTAGTTTGTATAACCACTCATTGATTATTTTGTAGGCATACTCTTAACTTTAGTATAATAATTCCATTTTATGAATAATATAGAATTCGTAGATGTGAAAATGAAGAAAAAGTAGTAAAACATCTTTTCTAAAGGTGCCACATTCTAGCCAGAAACTGAGCGAAGTTCTTAAAAATTATTCTTGCATTCTTTTACATAAGTGTCCAGTGCTACTAAAAAACTGGAAAATTGAAAACTAGAATGCGCTTGTTTAGGACTTCAAAATGGTATCATATTAACATTTCAAGCCCAATAGGATCGTGTGATCCATTGTGATGTAATGCACTCTGACTGCCAAAGTTATCTAACTTAACTTAATAGGCCATAAGTTACGTTAATAGACCTTCTGTATTAATACTGTAGCGCTATAACTATATAGACTATAGCTACTCTAAAACATTGTTTCCAATGAAACGGTCTTGCATTTAATATATTTTTCCAAATTAATTTAGCGCGCAGAATCGTTGAATACCTTGTGAACTTAATATAATCCTAGTTGAGTTGAGTCACATTATCAATCGATATTTTTCTATACTTCTATATAAACTTCTATAGAAACATTTCTTATATTAGACACTATGTTAGATATAGATATATCTTAAACAAATCTATAGAATTCAACACTGAGAACGATTTATTAAAGTCTACACATTTGACTCGATAGAGAATTAAAACTGATTTGAAAATCGAAATTTGACAGCTGTAGTTTGTTAACATTTTATATGCAAAATTTTATATGCTTTTTAATACATATGAATAGATTTGGTAAAATTTTTTCTAACATTACATTACTTTATGATACATTATTATGCTTAAATACATAATGGACTACAAAATGGTATGAAGGAATAGGTCCGATGCAATAGTCGCTCTATATTTATTTGCCACTAATTCTAGCTGACCTTATAGAGAGATTGTATTCGGTAAGTTTAAATTATTTTATAGATTGGCGTAGCAGATATAAGTCATTAATGTATACAAATTTTTTTGGTTTTGTCGATTGAACCTATTAGTACCTGTGTGGTTATTTGTTAATGTACTTTAATGGACATCCATTGAAACAGCCAATTTTTTATATAACATGCTTCATTTACCATTTTTTAATCAAAATTTATTTATGAAAATTATCTTAGGATAAATTTATAAGATAGTAGTTTTAAAAAAATATTAAATTTATCTTAAATAATAATTTAAAAAAAAATTATCTATACTTCTGCTTACATTTTGATATATAAAAATAATTCAAAAAGATTTACTCTAAGTAGCCGAAATTATGATAAATACTATTTTTTTTTTTTTTGCAAAATACGAAGATAAGAATTCTTACATATATTTGTGTTATTTAATATTCTGAGTTGAATGACTGTCTTCATGAAGTTCACTATCTTTATGGAGATAAAATCTTCTATTGCCATTTAGCATATTTTATTGTGTTCTCTTACTAGTGCTGGGTACAATCTCTTTTATGTTTTGTATGTATTTACATAAAATGTTCTTATCACAATATACCACCGAAATCGCCTTGCCTTGTACTCCCCATTTAATAATAGGTATGTGGAATGGTATACGAGTAACAATATGTCAAACATAAATCTCTATCTATTGAGGAAACAGTTTATAATTATTTTAAGATCAAGTTTTTGTGTGTTTCTTATAAAAACTAAAAAATAAGATAAAAATCTTTAGTCAGTTACAGCAGAATATAATCGATTTGAAGAGTACTGCATATTCAAACTGGTATGTTCTAGTATCACAGAAAGTTCGGAAACCAGAGTTTTGAAGAGTCCTCTAATTGTTTGAGATATTGCACCCCAAGAAAATCTTATACACTTTGCTGCGATTAGATGATATTTCACTAATAGGTAACTCTATTTAAAGTTGGTGTTACAGGTTGTTAGGATGCTAGTGAAGAATGTCAATAAGCCCGTTGCATACATGCCGTAAAAAAAGTTCGCTACGTGGTAATAGAAGAACTTAAGAATGACTCTGAAGTGCAAATAGAAATAATAACAGAATATTCATAAAAATTTAGTAGTTTTAGCAATTGATATATATCTAAAGTGCTTTACAACTGCACTTAAAGCAGTCAAGTAGGTTTTATATGGTTTATGTTCCCGATAGAACTATCGTTGATATAATCTAAGTAAAAACTATGTTGTACATGTAAACATTAACTTGCTAAACGTTTATTATAATCATATGAATGATTTGGAAGCTAATACGTAACGAATATATATACAGATACACATTGATTACTATAGGGTGTGTAGTTATATATGTATATATGTATATATATTTATTTTATTACATAATTGTGCAACGAAAAATATATATTCACTTCATACATGGAAGAATCTAATAACTTGTAAAAATTAACAAGTAGCTCATTAGTCACACTTCTCTGGGAATGTAGAAGGTGTGACAGGTGAGTGCTCAATGCCAATCGCTGTTGCAATTGTTGAAAAATTAGTAATATATACTACTCTCTGACATTAAGCATAATTTCATCTGGAAAAATTATATATCAAGTTTATTATGTCAAGTTTAGATAATTTATCTGCACTTTCTCTGTTAAACACATGTAACTTGAGGTACAAATTAGATAAACGTTATCGCACTTTTATCTCTTTAGATGACAAAATATTATTACTTCTGATATCTACTCTACATCTGTAGTTGATTTGATATATATGACGTTGTTCGATGTCATGACACTTTTTCTCACGTCATGCAATTTAATCATATTAATATATTTATTGTTTCATCAATAAACAAATTGGCTCAAGTACTTTTTATAATTTTGGAGATAATAGTAAAGGTCAGCATAGCAGAAAGGATATTAATAAGTCATTCACAAAATATTATTATTTTGTATTTAGAATTCTAATAACATTATGACAATAATAATTAACTTGAGGTAGTATTGCTTAGGTGTGCTGATAGTTAATTATGAAGAATGATTCATTGGTGACGCAATAACTAAGCTGAACTTATAATTTTTTACTTACGATACATAGAAGTCTGTGTCATGTAATGTTTTATGATAAAAAACTATTAAATAAATCTACGAATAATTTAATTTTTATTTACATTATTTGTTGCAAGATTTTCAATATAGTAATTATCAGTAACACAAAATTAAATATGTGAGTAATATATTTGCTGATATTTAAGGCTATGAAGTTTGGGTTTCCAATAGTCGTGTGTCTTGCTAAGATAATTTATATTTTAAAAGATTCTGAAAAACTCAACTTTTCCTTTTGTGGGTTTTTGATTTCTGGAACAAAAACTGATTTCTGAACAATCTTCTGCAAAAGATTTGTAATTAATACTGAAATAATGTCATCTGAAATTTTTTAAAACTGCAATTATAAATTTGTGTTGTATCGGATGATATAAAAAGTATCTGCAATTTTTATTGATATATTTTTGAACGAACATTTTTTTTATTGAAAATTAATATCTAATTTTAATAAAGTAGGTATTGTCCAGGTTACTTAAAAACGCTCAATGTTTGGGTACCACATGAGTTATAATAAAAAAATTTCATTGACCGAATAACCATTAGTGAAACGCTGATAAAACGCTTCACAATCGAGCCATTTTTGAAGCGAAACTTTATGGAGCTTGAAAAACTGATTAATTGCGAGAATATTCAACGCAAGCAGTCATGATCACAGGTAAGTTACTCTCCATAAACGTCTTTCGTGACTGACAAACAAGGTTTATGGAGTGTTTAATGGGACTGGAATGAAATTGTCTATTATAAGCTGCTTCGCTTGAAAAAAAAAAACAAGAAAAAGTGACCAGTATTGGCTAACAGAAAAAAAGTCATATTCCATAATGACAATGCCAGGTCACACATATGTTTGATGACACGGAACAAAGAATTTTGAACCGCCTGTTAACTCTTTGTTTCAATCTCTACAAAACTGTCTTAATAGTAAAAAATTAGCCCACCGAAGAGACGCTTAAAAACTCTCCGAAAAATTTTACACCAATAAATCAGTAAGTTGACTGAATCTTTCACAACGCTTGAAGTTGATTTTCAGAACGTACGAGGATGACGGATTCTGTGACTCTGTTATGGATGCCGGGATATGAAAGGTACAAAGGCAATGTAAGGGCAAAAGCACTTTTCGTATGCCCGGAACCCTATTGCGGAGTTAACAACAGCTTCAAAAACAGATTGGTCGCGAAAAACAAAACATAACTGACTTCTGGAGAGCCCCAAAAAGCCACACTGTAGTCAAAAAGGCTTATTATCCCTGAACATATAAAGGCTAAAGCTGTTCTAAACTTAAGAATAGATATCAGATTCTACACGCAACTGTTAACAGGCCACTGTAGAATGCGACACCATCTGAAAAAGATTGGTCTAGCAGACAACGATTCCTGATAACTTTGTCAAAAGCAACAGCAGAGCAGAACAGCATAACATATTCTATGGGCTGCCTAGCCGCAGACTTAACTATCTAGGCTGTAGAGTTTTGAGCCCTAAACACCTAGCTAAAATACGGCGTACAGTTATCACCAAATTCTTCAAAAGTTTAGAATTGGACTAGTTAGGCGAAAGGCTGCACAAAAGATCTTTAAGGTCGCAGTGTATGCACAGCCTATCCATAATAATAATAGGGTTGATTATTCTAAAGCAAAGACCATATATGATTCTCATCTTGCATGATTGCTACTCACAGCTTTTCCGCAATTGAAATGTGTTCACTATTGAATCCTTTCAACTTAATGGCATATCGAATATCAAACATTTTATTAAATATAAATAAAAAATTAATGGGGAAAATTTAATAATAAATTGTCCAATATATATAATCGTGTGTCTGCGAACACCTGCGCTGAGGTATTGTTTATTTCTGTATGAATTTTTAAAATATACTATACCACAAATTATGGGAAAAGTGTGGAATATTTCATTGGCCTGCACTCATAACAGAAATTCAATAAATGTAGAATAAATATACGAAGAAAAAAACTAATACTTTTTACTTTCTTTCAGTTTGTGTTATTAATAAATTGAAAATTATTTAATTAATTAAAAATTCTAAAATAAAAAAGCAATTAAATTAATTGCTGACGTTCTATGACTTATGAAAAATTCGGTTATTTCAGCAGTAAATGGGCTATTTTATCAGAATTGGTAGGAGAGAGTAGAGTATGAGTTCCATGTGCCGCCCGAGTAGTACGTATCTTATCTAAAAATAAGCGTCTTTTTTAGTTAATTTTTTTCTTCTAATTCTTCTAAGTTTTCGCATGTTTTATTTGTTTTTATTTATATATATTTCTCAAATGTTTGATATAAGTTTATGCTAACAGAGCTGCCAACTTTTGAGAAATTTCAATGAGTTCAGTATAGGAGAACCAAATCTACGTCTTATGAAAGGCGTGTGATCGTCTCTCATGCCTGCATTGTGTTGTGCCTCAGTGAAATAAACAATTTTATTTGGTATAAAGACTGTCATTGAATGTAAAGTAATTTTATTTAATTTAACAGTGAATTACTCTAAATTGCGGGTAATTTAAGTGTACGTAAATATGTAAAATATTAAATAATAATGCCAGCAATAGGTCTTGCTTGCGAAGATACGCAAATGTACAGGTTCGCAATGTCAAGGCATTGAGTTTTCATACTAAAAGTTGCTTTCAGTAGTGACTTAAGTTAGAAGATAAGCCCTGCTTAGCTTAATTACACTGGAAATCGAAAATTGTTTGAGTTGCTGGCGGGAAACGTATGAGCTGTCACTCACTCAACTCTTGCGGGTGTAACCAGGCCTCCGTTGAAAATTCACTGAATTTTCTATTTTATTTTTATTTCACGTTAAATATATCACAAAAGTCAATAGCGGTTGTAAAGGTTAATTTATGGCGGATGATTTTATTGGCATTGGCTCTGTTATACATACCGTGAAATGAGATAAGAATGCATTTCTGTGAAAATTACAATGTAACGACATCATCAATAACAATTGCAATTAAAATGAATTTAAAATTTCAACGGAAAATAGTATATAAAAATACTTAAAATGAATAGATGAGCAATTAATAGATTAAATTAATTAATGAAAATTATAGTTATGCAATAGATTTTTCAAGCTCATATTTTTTAGCAACCATTTGGGTAAGTAGGGCTCAGTGCAATGATAGTAAAAAGCAAACGCGATATAAGTTTAAAAAAAACAACACCTATTATACGGAACTGTAAATCTACATTGTGATATCACTAATATGATAATATGCATATAACGTGATATAACAAAATTTAATATATAATAAAACTAGTATAAGCTGCTATACATTTTTTAGTCACGCCTCTTTCTCATTAGCTACTAAAGTTAGGTTTTAGTGAGGATGTTTTTTTGATTATATCATTGGATCAATAATGACGTTATTTCCTTTCGATCAGATAGAATGAATCTGTTTTAATAGCCTTTTCGATCATTAGATTTTATAAATTATGTTTCAGTTCCAAATTCAAAGTACATTCATTCGAATATACAAAAGTTTTTCTAACAAAAAACCTGTATCTGGGTCAGTAGTTTACTTATCAGCTATATCTAAATCTGAAACGATATGGATAAGAACTTGTATATAAATATCATATATAAATATCAAATATTATTTGAATATCTTTATTAAAAACTGAGAAAACTTATATCCCATTAGTAGAAGTAATATAACGATTTACTTTATCAATATCAAAAAATGCAATATACAAGCAGTGTAAGCCACCACCACAATATATCTCATAGTTTCAAAAGTAAGCGTAACCACACATTATCTTATTGTAGATCCCGGAGTATGAAGATCACAAAGACAATGAAAGGGCTGATCGGCCAATCTGAACTCTGGCAAAAGAACACGTAGTGGATAATGGTATCTGTTTTTTAAAGTTTTAAAATAGGTTTAAGTTGCACCCTCTTATTAGAATAGTAGTGAATATTAGAATAGTGGTGAAGAAGAAAAAACTCAAGTAATTTCTGTTTCTTGGAAAAAAGATATTGCAGTGACAAGTCCATTTTTTAGTAAGATTAAGAACTTATTATATATTGCATGTAACCTACTACCATATTCATAATCTGATACCTGATCTTTCTTATCACAGTCATCAATAATTTTCCAGATCAGATGAGAGTAGTCTTAAAAAATCAAAGTATTTCGATTTTTTATTCTTCTTTATTTAAATAGTCTTTGACTCTCTAATTCTCCGATATGGTTATATGAGCTCAATAAATCCTAATAACCTAAAGTCTAATATTACAATAAAACTTAAATAGATTTATAATATTAATATTTTAATTTGAAACATTGTTCAAAAACAAAAAAACTAAATCATTTTTTTAACGATAAGATATCGATTTACACTTTTGACCCATTTATACGTCAATTATACGAGTATGTGCGGTAGGTAGAATTTATTGACTTGCTTCTGTTGACCACATATCATCAAATCGAAAATTATTGAATTGATAGTTGTAATCATTTTGTATGAGTAATTTATTATTAAAGTTTATTAAAGTATGTATTTTAATAGTTGTTTAGAGGTGGGGTTAACTATTATGGGCTTACGTCATGTTCCGGACTATTCTTTGTACTTTAAACCGTTTCTGTTTGAGTGATTATATTCTTTTTGCCTTTTTTAGGCGTAAGGAATAGTAAAAATAGTTGAAAATATGAAACTGATGTACTTTGAAGGACATTTTTAATTGCAGTGGAAAATAATTTTAAACTTTTATGGAGCAATTATTTCTGAGGGTGTGTATAAGTCGCCTTGGTTTCCTTTATTATATGCGAATAGTCAATTATAGACTTATGTGGTTATTAGTTGAAAAAGCTAGTCATAAATTAATACTAAATTAATTTAATACAGTTGTGATAGTACTGTTATACATGGTAAGCGGCCGTACGAAATAGTACACCCTCCCTCTTTTAAAGTTAGTCAAATGCAACTTAACTATGAACAGTAAGCCCATGAGATAACAACCACTTAAAGTGTGATGGCTAACAGCGAAATTATGATATAAAAGATGTTTCAGATAATTTTTGCAATAAGCACGGATGATTTGTAATGTAAGGACATTTTTTTTTTTGTGTTATGCTATATCCTGGAAGTATTTAGCAAATATTATATTTGAAAAATTGCTCATATGATGCTTGTTACAATTTGCGTAGTAATAAAAGTAAGTGTTATATGAATTACATTAGCTTAAAAAGGGGAGTAGCAGAGATATCACTTCCCGGTACCTAAAGGTCTTTCGGCAAATTCCAATTTTTAATTTGATCAGCTTCTAAGAAAAATATCTTTATATTATATTTATGGCGATATATTTATTTTATATTTAAGTATATATGACCAGAGCATAACTTTTCTTCGGGGGTGGCAAATAGATATTATATCACGGTTGTTAGTTATGCTTGCTCTACTACAGGTGCATTAATTAATCCACTGTTAGCCAGCATTTTTTGCTAATACTTTTACTCCATATTTGTAGCGCAGTTAATGAGCACTTTACTTATTGTAATAAATTGTTTATCATTGAAATAGACAAATATGTAAAAGTTAAAGTTTATTAAAAAATTTATAATGTTTAAACAATGGTTTTCTTTAAATAGTTCTTCATAATTTATTAAACCCGAATATATGCATTAAAATATTTTTCATCTTAAACAAATATGTAAAAATTTTACATACATAACATAGAAGAGATTAAGCCTCTGTTTCAGAACAGCCCGTCTTTGCAGATAACCAAGTTTCGATCGCTTTTCCAGAAGAAAGTTGGAAGAGCAGATATGTGCTGCTTTTGAGTTTTGTTATAGTTTTATATGTACTCCTATGGTACATCATATTACTTGCTTTCAATCTAATATGCAACGTCTTGTCAAATTTTTATGTACATGCTTTTAGATCAACGTTAGGTTATGGCAACAATAACAGGGAATCATATTGAATATAAAAAAGTAAGTCCATCCGATAAATATATTAATACTATGAGCAATGTTAAAGGGAGTTATCGAAAGCGGCAATGATGAACACCCAATCGTTTACTAAACCAATCTTTAAATAAAAAACAGATAACGGAAAAACTAGACTTCTAGTTTTTGGAGCATATTTGGAGACTAAAGTAAAACTAACTAAAGTAGTCGACATGCAGATAACATCGAAAGGAACAGAAATGAGTGGTTATCTATAAAGACATTATTAATTTCTTAAGAGTAATCAGTTATATGAATAATTAATGAAATAGTTGAAAGTTCATAAGCACTGCAATTGTACTACAGATTTTTTTTATTATTAAATTGAATGAGAACTACCATCGATACTATAGTTACAATAGGACTCGGAAAAATAATCTGCATTCGTGAAGGCTACAGATAAATTCGCTATTTTCGAGAAATCCTGAAATTTTAAAAAGATACTGTATAATTCAAAATATTGTACTGCATTTCTTTTAATTCTTTCTAGTATCTTTTTCTTATAATAGGATATTTATCGTAATGTATTTTATACATTACTGTATGCTTGCTTGTCTATATACAGTCAGTAAAATTCAAATCATGAAGTATAATTTAGCAGTTATTGTATATTAGTTTTATTATTTCTCAAAATTTTATCTTAAT